>NC_087182.1:18654880-18657233 GCF_035594125.1 Scylla paramamosain
GTCAATCAAAGTCACTCAGCCAGCCAGTCAGTCAGTCAGTCAGTTAGTAAGCCAGCCAGCAAGCCAGCCAGCCAGCCAGTCAGTCAGTCAGTCAGTCAGTCACTCAGCCAGCGAGTCAGCCGGCCAGCCAGTCAGTTAGTTCTGTGGGCCTGTGTATGGTTCTGGTGGGCGTCTGTTTGGTTTGTGTTAGGTTCAGCTAGGCCTCTGTTTTGGTCTGTGTTTGGTCTCTGGGCCATAGATGCAGCAAGACCGGTTCAAAATTCCAAGCACTGACGCACTGCACAGACTACCACCTCATGCCTGCTTGGTGTGAAAGAGTCTGCTGGGACAAATGACCTACACAGCAACTTGTATCCAGTCCCCCAGATGTGTTCCTGGAAGCTCAGTGTTATGGATGCAGTGTGACATGCTGACTTAGGGAAAGAGCTGTCTGTCGTGGCTGCACCTTGCTGTGGCTAAGAAGAGGCTGTGTTTGTTTGAAGTGCTGTACTGGTCATGCTAGAGAGTGTACAGGTCACCATTAGTAGTAGAAATGTTGCACTAGAATGAAATTAGTTGGGAAATGTAATGCATAATTATTGGCAGGGAAAAAGATGGTGACAGGGATGGCTGGGGCGTGCTTCACTGTGCACCGTGGTGGCCGCCCCTTGGTGCTTGGCAGTGCCTTATAGGGCATCAAGGGGCAGTTATTGTAGTCTCATCTTACAGCAAAACAAGTAAAAGAAAAAAAATAGTAATAATAATAATAATATAAAATTTTTTTTTATCATTGTCTTGATGAGCACAAATCTTTCCCTGCCAATACATAAACAGCACATTTTTTCACTAAATTTCACCATTGTAGTACACATTTATACTAGTAATGATGACCTGCTTAGACTTTCCAGGCATGACAGCACTTGAAACACAACCATTTTGTTAGCTACAGCATAGAGCAGCCACCAGACAGCCTTCCCCCACGTCAGCATGTCACACACTGAATCTGTCAGTCTGCTTTCAAGAACACATGAGGGACTAACAGGAGTTGCCATGTACTTAATTTCCTGCAGATTCTTTCACACCAAGAGAGTAGCAAGTTGGAAGGAAGTGATTGTAGCCTATCCCTGCTCAATTTCAGCTTCTATTCTAATCTCTACTTAATCTCCATATAGTTCCATTTTGGCCATAAGTCACTGTTTACTTAATCAATCCCTCCTAAGACACTGCACTTTTTTCAGATTATAGAGCTGATAGGTCTCGGTAGGGGGTTGAGTGGTGGCTTGAGAGGGCCTTGGTGGGGGCTGACAGGGTTTGGTAGGGCTTGGCAGGGGTGACAGCAAAGGCTTCTGTTTAAAATCTCACATCTCAAGCCACCTCATTACTTGAGAGGTGACAAAGGGCTTGGCAGAGCTTGACAGGGATTGAGTAGAGGTGACAGAGGCAGGCAGGAGTGACAGGGGATGACAAGGAACACCTCAGAGTGTGTACGAGTACACGCATGTACAGACCGACTGCTCCCCTCTAAAAATATTTCAAACTTTCCTTGTTTTGTATAAGCTTGAGCACCTGGTACACTCACGGGCACACAGCACCCCAGGCCACGTCCCCCAACACCTCAGGACTCGGGAAAGGGGCGGTCCCAGGCCGGGATGGAAATAAATAAATAAAAATAAAAGCTGGAACCGGCCTTACCTTTCTTGAGGGCGTCTTCTTTATGTCTGTACATATTTCCACGGTGGCACACGCTTCTCGCCGCCCCCTGGGCCCACGCCTCTCGCCACCTCACGCATGTACAGACCGACTGCCCCTCTCAAAGAAAAGCAACAAATTCAGCCCTATATCAAGTCTGACTCGTGCCTGTTTACATTTCTCTGGGTCTCTGTCGGGGCTCAGGCGTGTAGAATGAAAGAATGATAGAAAACGAAAAGATTTTCAGGGGAAACTAGTTATAAGTCTATTATAAAATACCGTGATACAACCACTAATAATGTCTTAATAGCCTGCACTTTTTCCTAACAGTATACTGAGGTCGACAAGCCAAAGGCTTTGGAGTAGTCAACAAAGACTGATTTCACTAATTAATTATATTAAGTATGTCAGTCACTTTGAATCGTCTTTTTGCCTTGTGACTAATTTTTAATGTCTCGGTTAGGTTAGGATAGGTTAGGTTAGGTTGGGTTAGGTTAGGTTAGGTTAGGTCAGGTCAGGTTAGGTTAGGTTAGGTTAGGTTAGGTTAGGTCAGGTTAGGTTTAGGTTAGGTTAGGTTAGGTCAGGTCAAGGTCGGAGTTAGGTTAGGTTAGGTTAGGTTAGGTAAGGTTAGGTTAGGTTAGGTTAGGTTAAAAAAAAAAAAGAGATTTTTTTTTCAGGTGAGGGC
>NC_087183.1:0-25000 GCF_035594125.1 Scylla paramamosain
GTAAATCGGTAGACAGATAGGTAAATAGGTAGTGGACAGGAAGATAGGCATAGATAAGGATTTTACTTGCATACCTTTATTTATTCATCTGTTTGTCTGTCTGTCTTTCTACCCCTTTATTTGTATGTTTACTGTCTGCTGGGTTAGTATGTCTGTTTGTCTGTTTGTTTTGTGGGTCCGTCTACAGTTTTGCAGTCCGTTCATTTGTTTTGTCTCTAACTGCCTCTTTTGTATGTCTGTGTATTATTATTTTGCCTTTCTTTTTGTTTGCTGTCTGCTTGTACTGCGATAAATAGACATAAGTAGATAGGTAGATAAGTAGACAGATAGATAGGTAGATAGATAAATAGATAGACAGGTAGGCAGATACATAGAAAGATAGATAGATGGATAAATTAATAGACAAGTTAATGAATAGATAGGCAGATAGACAGAGGTAGACAGATAGATATATAGATGAATGAATAAATGGATACATGAACGAATATATAAATACACGGGCAGATTCATTCATACATACATACATACATGCGTACACAAAGGAAGAATAAGCAGCAGAGTACCTGCTAAGTTCTAAAATTGAATGCTGTTTTGCCAAGAGCTGCATTAGTGGTGGTGGTGGTGGTGGTGGTGGTGGTGGTGGCTGCGGCGGCGGCGGCGGTGATGGTGTTTACAGCGAGAGTACAGTACCTATTGACACTACAGTGTTCATGATACAGTTGAGAAGTGTTGCCTCCTCCACAGTTTGTATTCTCTGCATTTAGTTTTTCATTCAAGTTCCTTCTGTGTTTTGCTTTTTTTGGTGGTGTTTATCATGTTTTCTTTATTATTTGTTTATTTTTTCGAACTGTTATTGTTTCGCTGCTGCTGCTGCTGTTGTTGTTAGTGGTGGTGGTGGTGATGGCGTCATTATTATTATTATCATTATTATTATTATTATTATTATTATTATTATTATTATGATTGTTGCTATTATTATTATTGTTGTTGATTTCAAATTGCATACCTTTATTTATTCATGTCTGTCTGTTTGTCTTTCTATCCCTCCGTTTGTCTGTTTACTGTCTATTGGTTTAGTCTGTTTATCTGTCTGTTTTGTATGTCTGTCTACTCTTTCTCCATCTGTCTATCTGTTTTGTTTGTCTCTATCCATCTGTCTGCTTTGTGAGTCTGTGTAGTATTCGTCTATCTCTCTGTTTATTGCCTGCTTGCACTGCGACAAATATGAGATGAGCAAATATCAGATACAATTCCAAAAGCAAAAAATATATCCGTTTAATTTTGGCTGTTGTAACCATTGTGGGTCGACGGTTGTGCTCAAGGAAGCTTACAAGACTTAAACTTTCTTGGTTGTGCCTTGGACTACTGGGGACTGACGTGTGGCTGGTGGGAGGAAGTGCTGAGGTTTGTTACGGGCTGTAACTGGCTGACGAGAGCGGCAGGAGCTGTTACCGGCAGGGACTGAATACACTGTGAAGCCAATGAAGTATCTTTGTTGTGTATACGTGCTTTAGAGTCGGTGAGTGTAAACTGTGTGCGAGTGTTCTACGTCAGACTGTGTGCCCAAGGCTGGAGTCTCACTGTCTGACATGTAGACAATGTTTGGAGTTCGAGGTTTTCATGGATTTTCTTCCAGACGCTTACATTGATATGTTTATGTTATATATTTACTGTGGTGAACTTTGCTCTCTAGTTTGAAATACAGTCAAACTTCGTCTTTTGAATTAAATTCAATCCTGAAGGCCGTCCGTGAACAGAAATGTCCAAAACAATTTTCCCCTTACGAATCAATGTAAAATGGATTAATCCGTTCCTGGCCCAAAGAGGATTGCTTATTGAAACTTTTACAACACTACTTTGCACACAAGTTCATACTCAAACCAGTGGAATCATTAAATCTAACAAGTAAGTATTTGCCGACGCTTGACTGTATTTTCCTTCTACAGAAAGGCGACTGAGAGTACTCAGGTACTCATGAGTGTTTCTTCTACTGATGACGCAGAATGCTTGTTCGATTTAGGCCAACACTAGAAACACGGAAACACTCGTGGAAACTCTAATTTCAACTATGGCTTGTCAACAGTGGATCGCACAATGAGTTCGGCTGAAATCATTGATGAATGATGGAAAGGAAGTGGATGTCAGGACAGAACCCTGAGAAACATTACTGTTAATAGACTCAGACGAAGAGGGACCGTCCAACGCGACAACAAGAAGACCTAGATGCATTAAAAAATAACAGTCATGGAAAGGAAGGAGGAGGAAGAACAAAAAGAAGAAAAGAAATGAAGAAAATGAGAGAAAGAAGAAGAAGAAGAAGAAGAAGAAGAAAGAAGAAGAAGAAGAAGAAGAAGAAGAAGAAGAAGAAGAAGAAGAAGAAGAAGAAGAAGAAGAAGAAGAAGAAGAAGAAGAAGAAGAAGAAGAAGAAGAAGAAGAAGAAGAAGAAGAAGAAGAAGAAGAAGGCGAAAGAAGAAGAAGAAGAAGAAGAAGAAGAAGAAGAAGAAGAAGAAGAAGAAGAAGAAGAAGAAGAAGAAGAAGAAGAAGAAGAAGAAGAAGAAGAAGAAGAAGAAGAAGAAGAAGAAGAAGAAGAAGAAGAAGAAGAAGAAGAAGAAGAAGAAGAAGAAGAAGAAGAAGAAGAAGAAGAAGAAGAAGAAGAAGAAGAAGAAGAAGAAGAAGAAGAAAAGGCGAAAGAAGAAGAAGAAGAAAAGGCGAAGAAGAAGAAGAAGAAGAAGAAGAAGAAGAAGAAGAAGAAGAAGAAGAAGAAGAAGAAGAAGAAGAAGAAGAAGAAGAAGAAGAAGAAGAAGAAGAAGAAGAAGAAGAAGAAGAAGAAGAAGAAGAAGAAGAAGAAGAAGAAGAAGAAGAAAAGGCGAAAGAAGAAGAAGAAGAAGAAGAAAGGCAAAGAAGAAGAAGAAGAAGAAGAAGAAGAAGAAGAAGAAGAAGAAGAAGAAGAAGAAAGAAGAAGAAGAAGAAGAAGAAGAAGAAGAAGAAGAAGAAGAAGAAGAAGAAGAAGAAGAAGAAGAAGAAGAAGAAGAAGAAGAAGAAGAAGAAGAAGAAGAAGAAGAAGAAGAAGAAGAAGAAGAAGAAGAAGAAGAAGAAGAAGAAGAAGAAGAAGAAGAAGAAGAAGAAGAAGAAGAAGAAGAAGAAGAAGAAGAAGAAGAAGAAGAAGAAGAAGAAGAAGAAGAAGAAGAAGAAGAAGAAGAAGAAGAAGAAGAAGAAGAAGAAGAAGAAGAAGAAGAAGAAGAAGAAGAAGAAGAAGAAGAAGAAGAAGAAGAAGAAGAAGAAGAAGAAGAAGAAGAAGAAGAAGAAGAAGAAGAAGAAGAAGAAGAAGAAGAAGAAGAAGAAGACGAAGAAGAAGAAGAATGAAGAATGAAGAAAAGAAAAAATAATGAAGAAAAATAATTAAAATGATGATGATAATGAAGGAGGCTGCTACTGCTTGCTCTTCCTTTGTGTTCCTTACACATTCACATACACATTCACCGCGCACTCACTCTGAGCTGGATGAGGTCTCCGGTGCTGGCGTTGATGGTGAAGAAGGCGTCGCCGTCACCAAGCTGATCCACGCCGTCACCACTCACCCGGAAGGCCAGCCCCACTGCGTCACTGCTGTCCGCGTCCACCACCTCCACCTGCAAGAAACTCACGTGACGCCCTAGTGCTCAATCAAGCCAGCCCTTCATCACAGCCACTCCCAGTTAGTCAAAGCTGCCCATGTTTTGTGTTGTTATGCATTGATCAAGAGCTGAAAAAAAAAAAAAAAAACAAAAAAAACGAGGTAGGTACACAGAGACAAGGCAAAGCACAGAGGAAGTAAATGCAGAAGGGTACTACATACACTTCACCACTATGCATTTATCGATTTTCTCTCTGTGGGTGCTTTCCTTCCTTCCCTGTCACGAGGAGCACTCTACGCTGATTGAGTTTGGTGGGGGAGAGTTTATTTTGAGGCTCCGCGGTTCATATTTCCGAGTGAGGAAACGCCAAAAAAACACACAGCACCGCGTAGCTTGAATGACGGGCTAATATTCCTTCCCCTTCTCGTTTCTTTCTATCCTGGAGCTGCAAATAGTGAAGAAAAGATGCCATAGGGGTATTTATTTTGCAGGACCGTTAAAAGCTGGAATAAATTTTAAATTTCAACCAATACTCCCATCCTCTTCATCTATTTCATTATAGCCAACAAACATAAGGGCATGGTGGAAATGCGGGGTTTTTGGGTTGGGAAAGCCAAAATGAGGCATTTTTGACATTCCTAAAAAGTCTAAGGAAGAGAAAAGGCATATTTTGAAAAAGGGAAATTTCTAGGTTATCCTAACCTAACTAACCGTGAGGGAAGGTTTTTCTCCACTGGACACCAACCCCGCCCTTAAGGTCACTAACCGAACCTAACATTACCTAAAACCATCCGGGGAGTTTTGCCCCCCCCCTTGCACTCGCCTTATGGATACTACTAATCTAGCGTAATATCACACCAGCACACCACACTAACAAGAATTATTTGTTAGTACTGACAAAATTAAGATACACAGATCCCTGGGATTCCCATTGCAGCACAGGAAACAGTCCACTAGACTCAAATCACAATCCGTGCACCTGTCTGACGCCATGAGGGTAGAACTGACGTGGCAGCTCCCTTGCTGCCTTTCATACTCTCGCGGAGGACTACACGCGGACTAATTCCAAACTATACCGGCCATTTGAATTAGTGGCATTACGTGCAATACAAATGTGTCACCCATAAAGCTTTATTTAATTACATAATATGACAATTAATTTGCATCCAGTGCAACAAAAATATCAGTCAATAATACAATGGCGAATAAAATACCTGCCACGGGACCAGTTACTGTGGTGACGTAATGCAGTCACAGTACCCGCATACCAACATCCTAACACACACGCAATACTGAATGAGCCAGCATTGGGGCCGAGAGGATGAGCGAGGAAGAGATGAATTTTTAAAATTTGTTTGCGAGTTGTTTGTTATTTGCGCCACATGGTGTAACAATTAGAAATTCTCCAAACAATGAGATGTAAACCCTGCGAAGGGATATAGTTACGTACGGCGTGTTCATTGAAACAACAATAAAACCAAAATGGTGTAGCAAAGCGTTATTCTTTGTTTTCTGTCACTAGCACCCACCATCATCATATCGTCATCTTCATCATTTTTTCACTGTCCACACGTCATTGTTCATCATCGTATCATCATCCTCACTCTGCTGTCACTCCACGTGTCACTACCATCCACCACCACACAGCACTACCACCTTCACTCCACGTGTCATCACCACCCATCACCACACTGTCAGCACGTGCCATCACTTTCACTCTGCCATCACTACAAACTGACCATTTCACCACCACACTATCACTACCTGTACTTCATCAAATCACCTTCATCCACTGTCACTACTTACTCGTCACTATCAGTCACCTTCACTTTTCCGTTACTGAAGACTCCCACTCTTCACCACCCTCGTCATCACCACCACCACCATCATCACTCAGTATCGGTGCTTCCATTACAGGACGAAGGCCTCATAAAACTTTCGCTTTTAATTCCTGCCTGCCCGTCTGTTTTGGGACACCACAGCAAAACTTCCTAGCTCGCCCCTCCATCCAGGTGTTGTGTGGTGATCCATTCTTTGTTGTCAGATGGTTCGGCCCACGGCTTCAGTGAGTCGGGTTTAGAATTCGACATTCTGAGCTGTGGTCATTTCCCTTGCCAATCACAGTCCAGGGAGCGAATACTCAAAACTCTCCTTTAGCTCACTTGTATCCTGCTATGATCACTGAAGAGGTGCTCTGTGAAATCGATTCTTGAAACCTTCTAGCCTCTCGTTAAGTTAAGGGAGCGTTTCGTTGTGGGGGTACATTTATCACAGCAGCTGACGACGTGCGAGGGGCTAAGCCAATCAAACGAAGGCACTACAATCATCTGCAGCCGATCACATTCCCAGAATCTATAAATTGTTATTGTTAATCACTAGTGGCGGAGAGAAAGAACTTACCATGACAAGCAAATGTATTAGAAGAGGTACATTTAGTGACGAAGTGCTTTGTCCATCTACTGCCACGACTTCCTTATATAAATAAACTCTCCCTGCAATTTTTTTCCACTACTGTTGTGTGTTTTAGCAAGGACTTTGTATACTACGGTACGAGGACGGTCCACTCAACATTAAACATTTGCTCTCGCCGTGACGGTAGCGCCTCCAGCAGCCAGAGGGAAACATTATTCCCGCCCTCGTAAGTTTACCATTACTTGCACTCTTTGAGAACTGATTTTTCTTGAGTTATCATGCCCACTCACTGGCTGCGCTGTGCATTACTTGGCTGCAGAAATAACAGGTTTATGCTTTAAGTTTAAGTTTGATAGAATGAGTGCAACATTAACCCGTATTCCCTTCAGCAACAAAAGCTGTACAATCACTCAAAATAGCTGGTGACCGTCTCTTGGCAGCCGAGTGCCCTTAAAGCACTCACTTTGTTCTTCACACAGGATTTACTTGTGAGCAGGATGAATGAAAGCTTGCGACGGGGAAGGAATTGACGCGGGGGGGGGGGCGATAACTGAAGAGGAGAGGGTATGGGGACCTGGGGAGACCGAGGGTGTGTGCGCTTCATGAATTAAAAGTATGGAAAAGAATAATGCTCGTTATGATAACTATTATTATTCTAATATTTGTCATCCTCAGTAATTACTATGATACTGATAAGAGTTACAATAACATCCAAATTGTACAGAACCTGAAAGAAATTTCACTCTTGCTAACGTCTCTCTCTCTCTCTCTCTCTCTCTCTCTCTCTCTCTCTCTCTCTCTCTCTCTCTCCAGAGATATATAGGAAGAAGAGATAGAATGAGAAGCAATAAAAGGATGTAGAAAGAGGAGTACCGTAGAGATGAATGATGACGTCACAGACTGCTGCTGTATTTATAATTATAATCTCTATTATTAACGACAATTGTCCCACACACACACACACACACACACACACACACACACACACACACACACTGTTGCTAAGATGGTAAAACTGTAAGGGCTTGTTTGCTGGGCGGTGACTTACAATATTTTATGGGGTGTGAAAAAAATAAAATAAATAAAATAAATAAAGCACACACACGCCCTCGGTCTTCCCTCGTCCTCCTGCCCTCTCCTGTTTAACTCCTCCCCCGGCCCCCTTCCTCCTCGTCGGAATCTTTCATTCTTCTGATGAGTAAATCCCGTGTGAAGAACAAGTGAGTGCTTTAAGGGTACTCGGCTGCCAAGAGACGGTCACCAGCATTTTTTGGGTGACCTAAATTGATTTCTATGTTCAGACGACGTGAATTACTAACAGAGCAACTCGTGGGTCTCTGGGCTGAGTCCTTCTCGTGCTGCAGAATGGGCAGGTGTAATGGTGTGCTGTGGTGGTGGTAGTGCAGCACGTGTGCTAGTTATTACGCAACACAGGGGAGGGTTCCCACAAGCGGCTCCAGACACACGGAATCCCCAGCATTCTAAAGTTTTTTTTCGTCTCACCTACTATTATTTCCACACTATGACTGATACTCTCAGGTCCACAATACTTAGTTATATCTTATTATCGTTATGAATGTAAATCTTCATATTAAAATCGACATCAGTAATTCCTATTTACCTTTTGGTGCGGCATGAACACAGTTCGGGAAATACTGTGTTCAAATAATCTTCTATACTCTTAGCTGTGCCGGGGCTCCCATGGCCCAGTGGAAAGAGTGACGGTCTTGGGAACAATGAATATTGGACCAGCGTTCAAATCCCATTAAAAACCTTAAAAAAATAATTAACTAATTAAAAAAAAAGATATGGTTGAAAAAAAATCACATAATAAACAGCATTTCTTCTTTAATATACATTAACATGAACATAATATGGGGAAATAGGCTAACTTTGCAAAGTGTTGGGCCTTCGTGGCCCAGTGGGTAGAGTGATGAACTTTAAGATTGGCGTGAGGGAAGCGTGGGTTCGAACCCCACTCGGAACTTACAAAAAACTTCAAAGAGTATCCACTCCACCACCATGTGTGCCTAAAAAACACACAGTATGGTGGTGGAAGGGAGAGAGCTGCCCTCCCCACCTTCTCCCTCCCTAACTACAAGGACCACCAAACTGACTCACTCAAGTAGGTTAACAATAGGCTAGGATAGGTTAGCATAGCACAGCATAGGATAGGATAGGACAGAGTCAGTTTGTAATGGTCCATGTAGAGAACAGGGTAAGGAGGAGGAAGACCAGCAGCACCAGAAGAAGAAGAAGAAGGACCACCAGCAGCAGCAGTAGAGGAAGAAGAAGGACCACCACCACCATCAGGAAGGTAGGGCAATGAAAATAAAATAAAATAATAATAATAATAGATTAATAATAATAATTCAATAGTTTCAGCAGGGGAAGAAGACCACCAGCAGCAGCAGAGGAAGAGGAAGAAGGACCACCAGCAGCAGCAGAGGAAGAGGAAGAAGGACCACCACCACCACCAGAGGAAGAGGAAGGACCACCACCACCAGCAGAGGAAGAAGAAGGAACACCACCACCACCACCATCAGGAAGGTAGGGCAATAAAAATAAAATAAAATAATAATAATAATTCAATACTTTCAGCAGGGGAAGACCACCAGCAGCAGCAGAGGAAGAGGAAGAAGGACCACCACCACCAGCAGCAGCAGAGGAAAGAGGAAGAAGGACCACCACCAGCAGAGGAAGAGGAAGGACCACCACCACCACCACCATCAGGAAGGTAGGGCAATGAAAATAAAATAAAATAATAATAATAATAGATTAATAATAATAATTCAATAGTTTCAGCAGGGGAAGAAGACCACCAGCAGCAGCAGCAGAGGAAGAGGAAGAAGGACCACCACCACCACCAGAGGAAGAGGAAGAAGGACCACCACCACCAGCAGAGGAAGGAAGAAGGACCACCACCACCATCAGGAAGGTAAGGCAATAAAAATAAAATAAAATAATAATAATAATAGATTAATAATAATAATTCAATAGTTTCAGCAGGGGAAGTCCACCAGCAGCAGCAGAGGAAGAGGAAGAAGGACCACCACCACCAGCAGCAGCAGGAAGAGGAAGAAGGACCACCACCACCAGCAGCAGAGAAAGAAGGACCACCACCACCATCAGGAAGGTAGGGCAATAAAAATAAAATAAAATAATAATAATAATAATAAATTAATAATAATAATTCAATAGTTTCAGCAGGGGAAGAAGACCACCAGCAGCAGCAGAGGAAGAGGAAGAAGGACCACCAGCAACAGCAGAGGAAGAGGAAGAAGGACCACCACCACCACCAGCAGCAGAGAAAGAAGGACCACCACCACCACCACCACCAGCAGAGGAAGAGGAAGGACCACCACCACCACCACCATCAGGAAGGCTGCAAGGCAGCCAAAAATAAAATAAAATAATAACAATAATAAAATTAATAATAATAATTCAATACTGCCTACAGGGGAAGAAGGACCACCAGCAGCAGCAGAGGAAGAGGAAGAAGGGCACCACCACCAGCAGCAGCAGCAGCAGCAGCAGCAGCAGCAGAGGAAGAGAAAGGACCACCACCACCACCAGCAGCAGAGAAAGAAGGACCACCACCACCACCAGGAAGGTAGGGAAAGTAAAAATAAAATAAAATAATAATAATAATAATAGATTAATAAACTGACTCACTCAAGTAGGTTAACAATAGGCATAGGCTAGGATAGGCTAGCATAGGATAGTGATAGGACAGAGTCAGGTTTGTAATGGTCCATGGTAGAGAACAGGGTAAGGAGGAGGAAGCACCACCACCAGCAGAGGAAGAAGACCAGCTGCACCAGCAGATGAAGAAGAAGAAGAAGGACCACCAGCAGCAGAGGGAAGAAGGACCACCAACAGCAGCAGCAAAGGAAGAAGAAGGACCACCACCACCAGCAGAGGAAGAAGGACCACTACCACCACCACCAGCAGAGGAAGAAGAAGGACAACCACCACCAGTGAGGAAGAAGAAGGACCACCAGCAGAGGAAGAAGGACCACCGCCACCACCACCACCACCAGCAGCAGAGGAAGAAGGACCACCAGCAGCAGCAGCAGAGGAAGAAGAAGGACCACCACCACCATCAGGAAGGTAGGGCAATAAAAATAAAATAAAATAATAATAATAATAGATTAATAATAATAATTCAATAGTTTCCACAGCAGGGGAAGAAGACCAGCAGCAGCAGCAGAGGAAAAGGAAGAAGGACCACCACCACCAGCAGCAGAGGAAGAGGAAGAAGGACCCACCACCACCACCACCAGCAGCAGAGGAAGAGGAAGAAGGACCACCACCACCACCACCAGCAGCAGAGGAAGAGGAAGAAGGACCACCACCACCACCACCAGCAGAGGAAGAGGAAGGACCACCACCACCACCCCCATCAGGAAGGTAAGGCAATAAAAATAAAATAAAATAATAATAATAATAGATTAATAATAATAATTCAATAGTTTCAGCAGGGGAAGAAGACCACCAGCAGCAGCAGAGGAAAAGGAAGAAGGACCACCACCACCACCACCACCAGCAGCAGCAGCAGCAGCAGAGGAAGAGGAAGGACCACCACCACCACCAGCAGCAAAGGAAGAAGGACCACCACCACCATCAGGAAGGTAGGGCAATAAAAATAAAATAAAATAATAATAATAATAAATTAATAATAACTATCTAATAGTTTCTGGGAAGAGCAACCACCAGCAGCAGCAGAGGAAGAGGAAGAAGGACCACCACCACCACCAGCAGCAGAGGAAGAAGAAGGGACCACCACCACCACCACCATCAGGAAGGTAGGGCAATAAAAATAAAATAAAATAATAATAATAATAATAGATTGATAATAATAATTCAATAGTTTCAGCAGGGGAAGAAGACCAGCAGCAGCAGCAGCAGCAGAGGAAGAAGGACCACCACCACCAGCAAGCAGCAGAAGGATTACTGTCACCACCAGCAGCAGCAGATGAATAAGAAGGACCACACCATTACCACCACCACCACCAGCAGAGTAAGAAGGATCACCATCACTACCAGAGCAGCAGAAAAAAGAGGAAGAAGAAGAAGGACTAACACTACAACCAGCAGCAGAGGAAGAAGGACCACCAGCAGCAGAGGAAGAAGAAGATGCATCACCACCAGAAGCAGCAACAGTACCACCGAACTGACCCAGACAACTTCAAGCACCACCAAACTGGCTGACTCAGACAGGTTAAGGATAGGATAGGATAGGGATAGAACAGGTAGGATTAGGATAGGATACAGGAGCTAGTTAGTTAGATGGTGATGGAAGGTTGTCAGGGTCAGGAGGAAGAAGCACCAGAAGAAGAAGCATCACCATCATCAGAGGAAGAAGAAGCACTACCAGCATCAGAGGAAGAAGAAGCACCACCAGCAAAAGAAGAAGTAGCCACCACGAGCAGCAACAGAAGGACCACCACCAGCAGCAGCAGAAGAAGAAGAAGAAGGACCACCACCACCACCAGCAGCAGCAGCAGCAGCAGAGGAAGAAGAAGAAGGACCATCACCACCACCAGCAGCAGCAGAGGAAGAAGAAGAAGGACCATCACCACCACCAGCAGCAGCAGCAGCAGAGGAAGAAGAAGGACCACCACCACCACCACCACCAGCAGCAGCAACAGCACAGGAAGAAGAAGAAGGACAATCACCACCACCACCACCACCAGCAGCAACAGCAGAAGAAGAAGAAGGACCACCACCAGCAGCAGCAGCAGCAGAGGAAGAAGAAGAAGGACCACCACCACCACCAGCAGCAGAGGAAGAAGAAGAAGGACCACCAGCAGCAGCAGCAGCAGAGGAAGAAGAAGAAGGACTATCACCACCAGCAGCAGCAGCAGACAAAGAAGAAGAAGGGCCATCACCACCACCAGCAGCAGCAGCAGAGGAAGAAGAAGAAGGGACAATCACCACCACCAGCAGCAGCAGCAGCAGCAGAGGAAGAAGAAGAAGGACAATCACCACCACCACCATTACCACCAGCAGCAGCAGAGGAAGAAGAAGAAGGGCCATCACCACCACCAGCAGCAGCAGCAGCAGAGGAAGAAGAAGAAGGACCACCACCACCACCACCACCAGCAGCAGCAGCAGCAGAGGAAGAAGAAGAAGGACCATCACCAGCAGCAGCAGCAGCAGCAGCAGCAGCAGAGGAAGAAGAAGAAGGACCATCACCACCAGCCAGCAGCAGCAGAGGAAGAAGAAGAAGGACCATCACCATCACCAGCAGCAGCAGCAGCAGGAAGAAGAAGAAGGACCACCAGCAGCAGAGGAAGAAGATGCATCACCACCAGAAGGAAGAAGCAGCAACAGCACCACCGAACTGGCTGACTCAGACAGGTTAAGGATAGGATAGGACCATAGAATAGGTAGGATTAGGATAGGATATTATGGTTAGTTAGTTAGGTGGTCCATGTCAGGTGGTCAGGGTCAGGAAGAGGAGGAAGAAGCACCAGCACCACCACCACCAGCAGAAGAAGAAGAAGGACCATCACCACCAGCAGCAGCAGAGGAAGAAGAAGAAGGACCATCACCACCACCAGCAGCAGCAGAGGAAGAAGAAGGACCATCACCACCACCAGCAGCAGCAGCAGCAGAAGAAGAAGAAGGACCACCACCACCACTACCACCAGCAGAGGAAGAAGAAGAAGGACCACCAGCAGCAGCAGCAGCAGAGGAAGAAGGACCACCAGCAGCAGCAGCAGCAGAGGAAGAAGGAGGACCACCACCACCAGCAGCAGCAGAGGAAGAAGAAGAAGAAGGACCATCACCACCACCAGCAGCAGCAGAGGAAGAAGAAGAAGGACCATCACTACCACCAGCAGCAGCAGAGGAAGAAGAAGAAGGACCACCAGCAGCAGCAGCAGGAGCAAGAAGAAGGACCATCAGCAGCAGCAGCAGCAGAGGAAGAAGAAGGATCACCAGCAGTGGCAGCAGCAGCAGAGGAAGAAGGATCACCAGTAGCAGCAGAGGAAGAAGAAGAAAGACCATCACCACCACCACCAGCAGCAGGAGAAGGCGTAGATGGACCATCACCAGCAGCAGCAGCAGCACCACCAGCAGCAGCAGCAGAGAAGAAGAAGGATCACCACCAGCAGCAGCAGCAGAGGAAGAAGGACTATCACAACCACCATCAGAAGCAGCAGAGGAAGAAGAAGAAGGACCACCACCAGCAGCAGCAGAGCAAGAAGAAGGACCATCACCAGCCAGCAGCAGCAGCAGAGAAAGAAGAAAAAGGACCATCACCACCACCAACAGCAGCAGAGGAAGAAGTAGATGGATCACCACCACCACCACCACCAGCAGAGGAAGAAGAAGAGGGACTACCACCAGCAGCAGCAGAGGAAGAAGAAGGAACATCACCACCAAAAGCAGCAGCAGAGGAAGAAGTAGATGGATCACCATCACCAACAGTAGCAGCAGAAGGATCACCATCACCACCAGCAGCAGCAGAGGAAGAAGAAGGACCACCACCACCACCACCAGCAGCAGCAGCAGAGGAAGAAGAAGAAGCAGCACCAGCAGCAGCAGCAGCAGCAGAGGAAGAAGGAGGAGGACTATCACCACCATCAGCAGCAGCAGAGGAAGAAGAAGGACCACCAGCAGCAGGAGCAAGAAGGACCACCACCACCAGCAGCAGCAGCAGAGGAAGAAGAAGATCACTACCACCACCACCACCACCACCACCACCGGCAGAGGAAGAAGAAGAAGGATCACCATCACCACCAGCAGCAGAAGCATCACCATCACCACCAGCATCAGCAGAGGAAGAAGAAGGACCACCACCACCACCACCATCACCACCACCAGAGAAAGAAGAAGGACCACCATCACTAACAGCAGCAGAAGGATCACCACCAGCAGAGGAAAAAGGATCACCATCACTACCAGAAGCAGCAGAGGAAGAAGAAGGACCACCAGCAGCAGCAGGAGGAGAAAAGACCACCACCACTAGCAGTGGAAGAAGAAGGACCAGCAGCAGCAACAGCAGCAGCAGCAGCAGGAGAAGGACCACAAACAGAAGGAAGAAGCAGCAGCAGCAGCACCACCGAACTGATCCTGATAACTTCAAGAACCACCAAACTGACTGATTCAAGCAGAAGAAGGATTGGATAGGATAGGATAGAATAGGATAGTATAGGAGCAGAAGTTGTCAAGTCAGGAGGAGGAGAAAGAACAACCAGTACCACAACCACCAGAAGAAGAAGAAGAAGAAGCATCACCATCATCAGAGGAAGAAGCACCACCACCTGCAAAGAGAAGAAGCAAGAAGAAGCAGCACCACCAGCAGCAGCAGAAGAAGGACCACCACCACCAGCAGCAGAAGAAGAAGTAGGACCATCACCACCACCAGCAGCAGCAGAGGAAGAAGAAGGACCATCACCACCACCAGCAGCAGCAGCAGAGGAAGAAGAAGGACCATCACCACCACCAGCAGCAGCAGCAGCAGCAGCAGCAGCAGCAGAGGAAGAAGAAGGACCATCACCACCACCAGCAGCAGCAGAGGAAGAAGAAGGACCATCACCACCACCAGCAGCAGCAGCAGAGGAAGAAGAAGGACCATCACCCACAGAAGCAGCAGCAGCAGCAGCAGCAGCAGAGGAAGAAGAAGGATCATCACCACCACCAGCAGCAGCAGAAGGAAGAAGGACTATCACAACCACCATCAGAAGCAGCAGAGGAAGAAGAAGGACCACCACCACCAGCAGCAGAGCAAGAAGAAGGACCACCACCAGCAGCAGCAGCAGAGGAAGAAGAAGGACATCACCACCACCAGCAGCAGCAGAGGAAGAAGAAGGACCATCACCACCAACCAGCAGCACCACCAGCAGCAGCAGCAGAGGAAGAAGAAGGATCACCACCACCAGCAGCAGCAAGGAAGAAGGATCACCATCCACCACAGCAGAAGCAGAGGAAGAAGAAGAAGGACCACCACCACCAGCAGCAGAGCAAGAAGAAGGACCACCACCACCAGCAGCAGCAGCAGGGAAGAAGAAAAAGGACCATCACCACCACCAACAGCAGCAGAGGAAGAAGTAGATGGATCACCACCACCACCACCACCACCACTACCAGCAGAAGAAGGAGAAGGATCAACATCACCACCAGCAATAGAAGGACTACCATCACCACTAGCAGAAGCAGAGGAAGAAGAAGGACCACCACCACCACCATCAGCATCATCAGAGGAAGAAGCACCACCAGGCAAAAAGAAGAAGCAAGAAGAAGGAGCACCACCAGCAGAAGAAGAAGAAGAAGAAGGAGAACAACCACCACTTCAGAAGCAGAGGAAGAAGAAGAAGAACCACCACCAGCAGAGGAAGAAGTGAAGAAGCACCACCACCAGAAGGAAGAAGCAGCAGCAGCACCACCGAACTGGACCCTGACAACTTCAAGCACCACCAAACTGACTGACTCCAAGCAGGTTAAGGATAGGATAGGATAGAATAGAATACAGCTAGGATAGGATAGGATAGGATAGGATAGGATAAGATAGGATATAAATAGTTAGGTGGTCCATGTAGTTGTCAGGGTCAGAAGGAGGAGGAAGAAGTAGCAGCACCAGCAACAGAGAAGAAGAAGAAGGACCACCACCAGCAGAGGAAGAAGAAGGACCACCACCAGCAGAGGAAGAAGAAGGACCACCACCAACAGAGGAAGAAGAAGGACCACCACCAGCAGAGGAAGAAGAAGAACAAACACCAACAGAGGAAGAAGAAGGACCACCACCAGCAGAGGAAGAAGAAGGACCACCACCAACAGAGGGAAGAAGAAGGACCACCACCAGCAAAGGAAGAAGAAGGACCACCACCAACAGAGGAAGAAAAGTGAAGAAGAAGGACCAACAACACCACCACCACCACTACAGGAGAGGAAGCAGAAGCAGCATAACCACCAGCATTAGAAGCAGAAACATCACTGAACTGACCCTTGACAACTTCAAGCACCATGAAAACTAACTGACTCAAACATAGGATAGGATAGGATAGGGTAGGATAGGATAGGGTTAGTTAGGTGGTCCCGCGATCATGGGTGAGGACCAGCAGCAGCAGCAGCAGCAGCAGTAGAGGAAAAAGAAGAACCAGCAGCAGCAACAGCAGAGGCAAGGAGCACCACCACCACCATCAGAGGAAGCAGCAGCACCACCACCGTCAGAGGAAGAAGAAGCGATGCAATCATAGGAAGAAGCAGCATCACCACCATCATAGGAAGAACAAAAGGAAGCAACTCTACCAGCATCAGCAGAGGAAGAAACAGCACCACCACAACCACCACCATCAGAGAAAGAAGCACCAGCACCACCACCACCACCATCAGAGTAAGAAGCAGCAGCAACCACCACCATTAGAGAAAGAGAAATTTAATAAAAATAGCTTACATTGTATTAATAATTGCTATCATTGACATGGGAGGGAGCATTTAAGATTAGATGTGATGATGGTAATGCCATCCAAATAAAAGGTGAGATTATTCTTCATTACATTCTTTTTTTCTTTTTCATGTTCTGGGTTCAAACTTTATCTATTTATTTATTTATTTATTTTAAATAAAAATGACTTCATTTTGGTTTATAATTTCCATGTCTCGTGTACTCGTGAAGCTGGTGGTCAAAGCAACAAAAATCTTTTTGATAAAGGTTGCTTCGGGAACACCATCAAGCTCCCATTCATAAACTCCATTTAACTTATAAGTCGGCATTATTTGCGTCTTTATCATTATTTCTTCTGGCCCTCCAATGCGGTATAGTGCATGATAAGACGGCCGTATTGTTGGTCTCCAGAAGAGCTTCCTTCACACACGTCATGTGTGTGAAGGAAAAAAAAAACATTCCTTAAATTAAGGTGTTTATTTGCTTTTTAACAATTATTAATTCTTACACATTTAAATGCAAAGAAAACCCAAGCTTGCTTGCTTGCTAGGCTTAATCACAAGGTTGGGTCATAAATCGTAAGTAATGGCATTGGGGCTTTTGACAAAATATAAGACTGTCAGTATTCATGTGGATGATCATGTCTGGAAACCGTACCTTCGCCTAAATCTACTATCTGTAAGATGTTTATATTAATACTTAAACGTAACGTTAAGATATTAGTGCAGAGTAGAAATTAGTGATGACATGACAGGGGAGCTTCCGACTCACAGTGGCAGGTAGTTCCACAATGTAGCCACCTTCACACCACATGAAGACTTATGAGGTGGATCTTATGATCCGACCATGGGCAGCTGTCACAATGCCATGTAACCATTAGGCTGATACATAACCTGCTACCTGAATAACCCAGCACACTACCAGTGACACAAACCCCATTACATGTACAGGATCTCATCACACAATAAAGTAAGGAGGAACTTCCGAGTCTGCAAAAGTTACCTCACCTTCTCAGGATCCTTAGGAAGGCAAATAAAGAAATATGTCATTGGTTTCATTTGGAATTATTTAAAACAGTAAATTGAGCATGATCGAATACCTATCTTGACAACATGTATGTTAATATAAAGCTGCGTGAGTGGACAACTCGCTTCTCTCTCCACGTTCTTCAGTGCGGCGGCTGAGTCCTCTATCCCTATGTATTGCTTGGCGGTGTTGCCTTCGCGTGACGACCCGCTCGTCCATTGGAGTGGTTCTGTCCCTCCTAATATGATGAGTCCCACTAGTATTGCACAAGGCACCTTAAACCCTCCCAGTACTTCCTCAGACACGACTTGTGCACACTGCAGAGCGACAACAACACTTGGCAAAAGGCCATGAATAGAACCTTGGAGCAATTAACACTTGTGGTGTAGTTGGAGGAGCACTGGACTTACGAGTCAGTCGCGCAGGATGTGGCACAACTGCGCAATTTCTTCAAGGTGGGAGCTCTACATAACGAAACAAAGTTTGGTCACTACCGACGCACTGTATATTCTCTCTCTCTCTCTCTCTCTCTCTCTCTCTCTCTCTCTCTCTCTCTCTCTCTCTCTCTCTCTCTCTCTCTCTCCGTCTTAGAGCACAGCTAAGTTCATTCATCACAAATAACTCCATCCCGCCAGTCTTATCATGCACTTGTTAAGTGAGACTGACATATTATACGTAGCTCATGTTCGTTAACTTCCGCCACAATGGAATTAGTAAAGAAGGCCAGAAGAAAGTAATGATAAAGACGCAAACAATGGCGACTCATAAGTTGAATGGAGTTGATGAAAGGGAGCTTGATGGTGGTCCTGCCACCCTTATCAAAAAGATCTTACTCGTTTTCGATCGTAAGGGGACCTTTACGCTTTGAGCATTGCCCTTAAGCGATCTAAGGAATCTTTAGACCTTTAGACTTGCGGGACCATCCCTGCCCCAGGGGAGAAACTGTGGACCCTTTCGTCGTGCCCGGGGTGCCAGGTTTGCGACTCACATCTGTGTCTACGTATTCTGGGTTATGTATGTACTGTTCCAGGTGTAGGACTAGTCCGTTAAATCTTTCCTGGCTTCTATGACATCTCTGTCTGCCCCACCGTGCCCGTGCAATACGTAAGTTACCTTTTCTTATCCATCCAGTATGTGTTCTGCATTTTGTCTGGACTATTATATTCTGTTCTCTACGTGTACTTTTGTGATCTGTTCTGCTCTATTCATATGTGATCTGTTTTGTTCTGTCCATCTATGATTTGCTCTGTTTCGTTCTGTCCATCTGTTTTCTGTTCTGTTTCCTTAACTGTCCATTCAATGTCTGTCCCGTTCTAGGCCTATGATCGGCCTCTATTAGCATTCAGGGCACTGCGTGAATCGTTTGCATGGACACAAAAAAAGAACAGGAAGTTAGCCTTATGAGTTTATCTTCTTCAGACGACAAAACCAATTAAAAAACCTTAGTACGTAAAAAATGTCTTAAAGGTTGCAAGCCTAGTTACGGGGAAAAAAACTGCCTGGCTGTGGAAGGATTAATCGTTAAAATGTCTTCAACCTCAGCTCACTCCCTAATCACTGATGCTGTATTGTTATCTCTCATTAGTTATACAGAAAAGTTTCCCTTACATTTACTGTGGCGGTGATGCTGAACGAGTCTATCACTACGATAGACTGAATATGAATAGACTGATATTCACTGAGGGGATGGTGGCGAGCAAGTGTGCCTTTAGAAATTTAGCCAGTACTGTAGCGATCGTGACGTGGAGTGTCTGCTATTAGAGAGTTTGCCAGCATTTACTCCAGTGACGGTGGAGAGAGTCTTCTTCGTCACCTCTATCATCCAATCTTTATACGCGGTCGTTAGTTTCTCATGAGCCGCCACCACCTGCCTGTGTCGCTACCCTGTCAGTATCCAGACCCTTCTCCCTCATGTTCAAGCTACACCCTCTTTCCACCTTACCTTGTTTCTTCCTCTCTGTCTTTTCCAGGTACCATCATATCTAGAGCACCTTCTCATCGCTTTTTCCATCGCTCTTAATGACGTGTCCGTACAAACTTAGTCTTGCCTCTTGTGTCTTCTTCCTGAAGTCTGTTCAAAATTCACCTTAGTAACAGTAGCGAGCAAGTGTGAGGAGAAAGAAGCCAATACTTACCCTGGCGTCAGTGGTTATGAAGTCTCGTTATTAGAAAGTCAGCCAGTACTCACTCTGGCAATAGTGGCGGGCAAGTCCCTTGTCATCCTCCTCAATAACTGTGATGCGCGGGGCGGGACGCATGAACTCAGGGGCGTTGTCATTGACGTGTCCCCGATCTGCACCACCAGCTGGGCGCGGGCTGCAGCTCCTCCTGCCTCCGCCGTGACCTCCAACTGGTGCTTACGAGGCGATGAGGCGTGGGTGAGGTGAGGAAAGGGAGTGAGAGACGGAAGAGAGAGCGAGAGACAGAGATGGCAGACAGACAGGCAGACACACAGATGAGGGACCAGAGAGACGTACTATGTACATGCACACATGTACGTAAATACTGACATGCACAGATAGATATACAGACACATGAACGGATAGAAAATCACACACACACACACACACACACACACACACACACACACACACACACACACACACACACACACATACTGAAAAAAAAATCATTTAAGCTGCAGAGAAAAAAAAGATAAAGCAAGAAAGCAAAGAAGACAAGATGGTTTGGAAAGATTCTGACACAAAAGCAAGTTTTGGAAAAGAAACACACACACACACACACACACACACACACACACACACACACACACACACACACACATACACACACACACACACACACACACACACACACACACACACACACAGAATGAAGACATGACAGTGAGAGGAACACGAGGCAAAGGAGGAAGAGAAGGAGAGAAGGAAAGGAGGTGAAAATAATACTTAAGAACAGACAGACACAACATGAGACTGGCATATAGTTATCAATACAAGGAAGTGGTTAAACAGGGAGGGATATGCAGATAAACGGTCATCAGGGAAAGTACGGATAACAAAAAGAAAGACAGCTGAGATGTGCCGTGTAGAGATAAACGTGGCTACTGACACACACACACCATCTCCCTTGCACACGAACACACACACACACACACACACACCATCACCACACACCACTGCAAACTCCTCGCTTAACGCAGCAACGAAAACGGACTTGACAAATTGCATTAATTAGTCACAGTAAAGTTCTGCAAAGGAGAAGATGAGGCCAGTTGTGAGCATGGCAGTGTGGTGGTGCGGTGTAGTGTGGTACCCATTTCCGTACGGTCTCAGCTTCTGATCCGCAAACATTTATACCTGACCACTGCTTGACAGACACCTACGCAACAAAAATTGATTTCAACAACTCCACTCTGGGCGAACTGCACCACTCACCCCGCGTGGCGCCCCTACCTGGTGACTGAGCTCGTGGTCCAGGGCGACGGCCAGCGTAACGGTGCCGGAGCGTTGGTCGAGTTGCGAAGAGGCCCCCAACGTTGCCGCCCGTGATGCTGTACTTGACTTCAGCGCCTGGCGAGAGAAAGCAGGGTGGCGGTGGAGGGGGTGGGTATCAGCTGTAGTCTCAAGATCCTTTCACTGCTCTAATGCATTTACCCTCTACCCTAACCTCTGTGGACGCACATTTTTAGTTCCACAGTCAGCTCTGAAGGTTACACTGGCGAGAGAGAAGGCAGCAGTGAGCGTTGGGTAGAAGCTTTAGTCTTAAATACCGCTTTCACTGTTATTGGTCTCTTTCCCTAATCCCAAACCTCCCTGGAAACCTCTCCTTACTGCCACAGCCACCTCTGAACGTTATACTGGGTAAGGAGAGGATGCGGTGACACGGAGAGAAGGTGGCGGTGATCGTTGGGTGGAGGCTGTAGTCTTAACATTTCACTGCTCCTTGGTACTTTTCCTTACCGCTAAACCTCCTTGGAAACCTCTCCTTTTAGTTTCATACCCACTGAACGTTGTAGTACTGGTTGTGGCACTGGAAAGTCTATTTTTTTTATTTTTTCTTTCTTGTCGGCTCAGTGCTTGTGATTTGTGAAAGGGTTAAGAGGCGGTGAGTTTGAGCGGAAAGGAAAAGACTGAGAAGGGAAGGAAGTGGTGGAGGAAAAGATTGGAGGACTGGGAGGCTTAAAGATATTCTGCAGAGGAGGAGTAGAATGAGAAAGAGGAGGAGGAAGTGGTGGGGACGGAAGGGGAAGAGGGAAGGTAAAAAATATAATAGAAGTAATATTGTGTGAACGGTGAGGAAGTAACATGACGAGACAGACAGACAAGGACAAGGACACACACACACACACACACACACACACACACACACACACACACACACACACACACACACACACACACACACACACACCACGTGAAAGAACTGCTCTGTGACAAAGTGTATTCCCTTCCAAATGCTGCTGTCTACAATGTAATATCAGTCTCCATGGTGGTAGTGTGTGGTGGTGGGTGAAAGTGATATGTGTGGAGTGTGCCTTGTTCTCTTTGTATCCTGTTCCCTCCACACAAAGCTTTACCATTGTAGTAATGTGGAGTAGATAAGCATTCCTGGTTCAACAACAAAAGGACATAAGAGAAGCCGCAAGAATCCACCAGGCCTTCCAGTACACGTGGCAGCTCCTGTGTATGAAACTTGCCTACCTATTCCGATCTGTTACGTCCACCCATAAATGTCTAATTTTTTTTTTTTTTTTTTAAATCTCCCTAATGACTCAAACTCTACCAATCTGAACCTATTCTATTCACCCAACACTCTATTTGAGAACTAGTTTCTACATTGCACTCTTTTAAATCTAACTTTACTCGCTTGAATCCGTTACTTCTTGGGCTCTTGTTGTTGTTTCAGATTGTCCCCTCGAAGTAACAATGCCTTTTGTCTAGGAAATAGCTATTACATTAAAGACTTGGCATGGACAGACGGCATTCACAAATCAGTGGGTCTCTCCAGGTAACGAGTTCATCACCAGAAAACACGCGGTACTGAAACCATTCAAACTTTAGTATTATGAGCAGGAAGTCGTTCCATGCTTAAATCCTTATCTTTGTCAAGTTTCTTGAACCACGTTATTTTTTACCCTGAGGATTTTGTTTGTCAGTCTCTGTTATATTTTTTTCATACCACTTAAAGACTTCTGTCTGATCCTCTCTTCATCTACGTCTAATGAGAGTGTGTTTCCAATATGTACACTCTCTTCCCGTCCGTGGCTGGTGGCAGGTGGGTGGTGGCTGGTGAGACTGCAGGGTGGTGGCTGGCTCTCACGCCTGGCCCGCCCTCTTTCCAGCTCAGGGGGCAAATCCAGGGTATCCAGACAGCTGTCACGCCCTGGAACCTTTCTTTATTAAGCACTACTGAGCCATGCTGCTGCTGCTGCTGCTAATGCTGTTATCCTCCTTCTCGTACAATCTCCATTCTCAATTCTGCAGCCTTTTTTTTCAGTTTTCCTTATCTTTTTCTCTTCCTTTTCCTCTTTTCGTGTTTCTCTCTCGTTCATGTCGTCCTCGTCCTTTTTTTTTTCATAGATTTTGCTTTTCTGTTTCTTTTTCTCTTTTTCATCATTTTCTTGTTTTACCTCATCAGTTTCCTTTCTTTTATATATTTCTTTCATTTCTTTTCTTTTACACTTTCACCGAGGTGGAGTTTTGTTCTTTGTATATATATATATATATATATATATATATATATATATATATATATATATATATATATATATATATATATATATATATATATATCTCTCTTTACTGCGCTCTCGGCCACCCTGTTTCCTGATTCCATTATTTCTTCTCTCCATTGGGTTTTTAATATGTTCCCTCGTCTCCCTCCTTCCCCTCCTTCCTTTCTCTCTTTTTTCTTCCTCCTCCGCCTCCTGCTCCTCCCCCTGCTCCTCCTTCTCCTGCTACAATATCCTATCTCTGCATCAAGTAGTTATCTATAATTAGTCCTCAAATGGTCATTAACAAGGCGATCTTGAGTACTCTGCTGTTTGTTTGTCCTCCTCCTCCTCCTTCTCCTCCTCTTCCTCTTCCTTCTCCTCCTGCTCATCCACACATCTTCTCTTGCTTCCTTCTCCACCTTTTATTCCTCCTCGACTTTCTTTACGTTTAATCTTCTTCTTCTTCTTCTTCTTCTTCTTCTTCTTCTTCTTCTTCTTCTTCTTCTTCTTCTTCTTCTTCTTCCTCCCTCTTCCTCCTCCTCCTCCTCCTCCTCCTTCTCCGCCTCCTTCTTCCTCCTTCTCCTCTTCATGTTACTCCTCTTTTACTTTTTCTTACTTTCTTTTCCTACTTCTTTCACTTCATCATTCCTTTAGTTTCTGTTTCTTCCGCTTCCTCCTCCTCCTCCTAATCTTCCTCTTCGTAATCATCATCATCATCATCACCACCACCACCATCACCACCACCACCATCATCATCACCTTTTTTTCTTTCCTCTCTCCTCTTTCTTCTTCCTCCCTGTCTCCATTATTTGCTCCTTCATTTCTCATTCCCTCTTCTAATCTTCCTCCTCCTCCTCCTCCTCTTCTTCTTCTTCCTCCGTCTTGCAAGGACTCTTAAGATTTGTTGGTGTTTTGGCTTTCCTTTGTATTCCTTTGTACTCCTCCTCTTCCTCCTCCCAGCTGGCTACACTCTGCGCTGGGTTCCGCTAACTCCACACACTCGCCATGACGCCTCTACGCTCTCACCGCGATAGGTAACAGTAATCACAACGCTAAGAACAATGTGCGAAATCTTTATAAGCTAATCTCATAAGAAAAAGGGTGATGAAAAAAAAAGACTAGATTTTGCAATTTCCTGGTCCGTGGCACGTTTTTGGAGGCAGCTGTAGAGGAAGAGGAAATGTCTCAGAGTGCTTAATGGCTAAGGAAACATGTGCCACGGCTCAGCTGGCGGTGTAAATTCGAACAATGAACCATATTCTGAAAAACTTCTGCACTGCACCTCCAATTACACTCGAAACATTATACTACTTGAAGTTATATTTTGGTCCTCAAGGGTGTTTCTTTTTCTGGTTCTAATGATAGGCTGATGGAGATTTTTACATTATTAACAGCAGGAACACCCTTGAGAATACGGCTACTCATCTCAGGCCTTAAAAAATAATCGTGGTGAAAGAGGGAGCGTTTCTGAATACTGAGCTGTGGCTGCAGTAAAGCTGGAAGACTGTGTGCTTTGTCGGGAGTTGAGAAGCTGAACAGGAGTGAGTGGTATTGCTCTTTCCTTCCTCCTTTCTTGCAAGCTTCCGTCCTTCCTCTTCATTTTCCTCTTTTACTCCTCTTATTCTTTCACGTATTTTCTTCTCTCTCATCTTTTTCTTTTTGTTTTATATAATATCTATTTGCATGTTTTTATTTTATCGTCATTTTCTTCCTACCACTTTTTCTTTTTCCCCTCCTCCTCCTCCTCCTCCTCCTCATCAGCGTCATCGTCATTTTCTCATCCTTCCTCTTCTTCTTTTCCCACTTCCGTGATAGCATCTTTTCCAGTGCTTTTCTTTCCTACTTCCATTATTTTCTTAATTTTTCCGCTTTACT
>NC_087183.1:27500-42500 GCF_035594125.1 Scylla paramamosain
TTTTTTTTCTGGATCTACAGGTTTGACGTTTCTGTAGATAATGTCTTTTATTATTCTTTCTTCTGCCTTGTAGTCTTGTGACATGAAGCTTCTGTAGTATAACTTGATATTTTCTCTACCTGTGGTGTTTTTCTCTGGCTGGCAGTACCACTTGTCTACGGCACGATTTATTGCTGCGATGATGTCGCTGTTTCTGTACCCGTTGTCGACGAGGATCTGGCTGAGCCTCTCCAGTTCTCAGTGGAGGCTTTTCCACGAAGAGCAGTGGGAAAGTGCTCGGCGGATGTAAGCGCTGATCGTGGAGCGAAGGTAGCGTTCTGGGCACTCGCTGTTACCGTTGAGGCAGAGTTCTTTGTTGGTTTCTGTCACGTAAACTGTTGTCTTGAAACCAGAGTTGCAGGCGGAGACTAGGACATCAAGGAAGGGAAGACGGCCTTAAGTAGCTTCTTCAAATGTAAAATTGAGGCCAGAAGAGCAGGTGAGGCGTCGCTTGAAGTTTAGTAGTTCTTACATGTCCTTTACTCTGACAAAAATATCGTCGATGTAGCGTCCGTAGATAGAGGGACGGTAGCCTTGAAGAGTCGTACTTTCAATACTTCTTATGAAGAAGCTCCTCGGGGCTCTTGCCGCTCAAAAAAAAAAAAAAGAGAATTAGTTATCCTTCAATTTTTGACTACCGCTTCCGACCCTGTTCAGGGAGCCTGTTCAGGGTCCCTGTTCACGGACCCTGTTCAGGGACCCTGTTCAGGGAGCCTGTTCAGGGAGCCTGTTCAGGGACCCTGTTCAGGGAGCCTGTTCAGGGACCCTGTTCAGGGACCGGCATCTCAGTGGGCTTTTTTTTGGGGGGTGGGGAGGATAGGGTATTTTTGTTGCCCTTGGCCGGTATCCCTCCTACATAATATATATATATATATATATATATATATATATATATATATATATATATATATATATATATATATATATATATATATATATATATATATATATATATATATATATATATATATATATATATATATATATGAATGATAAGATCTATGTTCAAGTGGTACTCACCATGCGTGTGTGTGGCGGTGAGGGTGCCTACCACGGCCGCCAAGGGGCTGTCCTCGGGCAGGGCGGCACAGTAGCGGGGCGCCGAGAACTCCAGGGGCGAGGATTGGTCGGGCAGGAGACGCGTGGCTGTGGGGAACAAAACACCTGGTGAATATGGTAATGTGTGTGTATTTATTGACCGATGTTCTAACATCTCCTGTCTTTACCTACACGTGTGCCTCCCTCGCCCTGCCCAGCCCTGTCTATTTGTCTCTTTCCACCTGCCTACAGTGAAAAATGTGGGAGGGAGGTGGTGGAGCTATATATAACAGTGATTTAGGGCCGTGACGTGGGGGTATCGAAGTAATGTTAACGCAAGACGACCGTAAGGGAAGACTTGAGCAATGAAGCCGAATATCTTAGTCATGTGGTGAGAGGAAAGACCGTGAGCTTCGTGGTACAGGGATACGAACGCGTCCAGGGGAGGAGACACAGAAAGGGATTGAAGGAGTGTGTTTCAGAGAAACAGTTAGAGGAACAAAACATACAGGCAAGAAGTGAGAAATGCCTTACTAAGATACAGTGGGATACAGACTGATGGCATAGGAATCTTCCAGAGATACAATTATAACACAGCATACCAGAGACGAAGATACAGGCAAGAAGCGGAGAGTGTATTCTAAAGATACAGTGAGAAGAACAAAGCCAAGGAGTGGGATACAGACAAGCCGTGTAAGTGTGTTGCAAAGATACTGGAGAAAGATAAAGGCAGGGAGTAAAGGAGACTGTTACAAAGATACAGGTAGAGAAACATAACTAAGCAAGGAGGAAAGTGCAGGAGTGTGTTACTGGCGACGCAGACTATAGATATTAAACCGAGTCACGCCGTCAAAACGAGATCAGTCACGGAGCGGCGATCATGGTCATTCTTTCCAGTGCTTATGCCACGCGGGTCTTTGCTCACACACTGGTCTGCTCTGGCACTTTTTCTTTCGTTCAACAGCCACCTCTGAACATTTCAAAGGCTAGATACTGGAAAACCTACTCTTCTAATCCATTCTTATCCTTGTAGGTAACTGTAAAGTCTTTGTGCTGGACATGAAAAGTTTGCATATCTAGAAAGCAATAAGAAACCGTACAATCTGCATCAAGCTGCGTGAAGTCCAATACATGGCAGTCTGTGCCTCAGCTTGTGGGCCCTATATTTTCCCCTCTTGGGTTGGGAACTACTGCACTAGTGCCTGACACTCTGCCGCCACTAACGGTCTGGCAGTGACGATGACAGTGTGATGAATGATTTATAAACAAAACTCTCAACATGTAAAGTAAATTCTTGTTATATGCATAACAACTCTTACTTTATTAACAACCTCATTAAAAAGTGTTACGTAAACACATTTTCTTAAATCTGGGCTGAATTTGAGATCACACACAAAAAAACTCATTAAAGGGGCGCGTGGTGCGTATGCACGCACGCGCGCGCACACACGCGCGCGCGCGCACACACACACACACACACACACACACACACACACACACACACACACACACACACACACACACACACACAAACAAAAACACACACACACACACACACACACACACACACACACACACACACACACACACACATTCATCCGCTACCCTCATCCTCTTTTCATACTCTTGCAAACACGTGAAAAGAGAGTGGGTTCTTACACCTGCCCTCAAGCACGCCAGTTCCCCAGGAAGTACTCGGGCCCGAACACACCGCAAGGACAAAGGAGGAGGCGAATGTGTGAGGAAGAGGCGCAGAAAGAGACCATTGCGAGGCGGGAGACGATGAGAGTATGGAATGGATAAAGGAGTGTGTGTGTGTGTGTGTGTGTGTGTGTGTGTGTGTGTGTGTGTGTGTGTGTGTGTGTGTGTGTGTGTGTGTGTGTGTTAGTTTATACGTGCTATGATACGAGTTATTTTATTTTGGGACAGATGGATGCGGAGAGAGAGAGAGAGAGAGAGAGAGAGAGAGAGAGAGAGAGAGAGAGAGAGAGAGAGAGAGAGAGAGAGAGAGAGAGAGAGAGAGACGGAGTGACAGAGACAGACAGACAGACAGACAGAAAGACAGAGAGACAGACCAAGGGACAGAGACAAACATATATAGACAAGCTGAGAGATAGACAGACAAACAGACAAATAAACATAAAGACAGATAGATGGATAAACAGATAGACAGACGAACAGAAGAAAAGGGGACAGTTCGGGGTAAGAAGGGCGGATCATTCATCAGGGAGAAGGTGCGGGACTTATCATGGAAAATACTCTTCTTATCTCCTTTTCCTTTTTTTTTCCTCTTCCTTCTCTTCCTCTTCTTTATCCTCCTCATCTTCCTTTCATCTTTCTGCCTTTAACTCGCTTTTACATTCCTATCATCCTTTTTCTCCTTTTCTTTTTATTATCTCTCTCTCTCTCTCTCTCTCTCTCTCTCTCTCTCTCTCTCTCTCTCTCTCTCTCTCTCTCTCTCTCTCTCTTTCTCCTTATCTTTTCCCTTCCTCCTGCTCTTCCTCCTCCTTTGATTCTTTATTTTTGCCTTTTTTTCATGATTTCTCTCCTTCTTGCCCTCCTCCTCCTCCTCCTGCTATTCCTTACACTCTTCTAATGCCCTTCCTCCTCTTACCCCTCCTTTGCCTCCTCTTTATCATCGCTATCATCATCATCATATCATCATCCTCATTATCATCATTAGCAAGGAAAAATGGCAGGTTTTTTGACATGTAAAGAAAAAAGGGTAGAGATGTGGCGCAGTAACAAATATAGCATAAAAACACTAATCTTCCCAACGGTGCTCCTGTCCCGTGGTGCCTGAAGGGTCACTCTGCTCACTCCCTCACTAACTGGAGGCGGAGAGAGCGGCAGAAGACGGTGATGCAGTGGTAATAGTGAGGATATGTCAGCTCTTTTGTGAGAATGACGAGCATGAAATCTTTGCTCGAAATAATGTTTTATCTGTTATTATTATTATTATTATTATTATTATTATTATTATTATTATTATTATTATTATTATTATTATCGTCATTACTCCTGCTGCTGGTGCTGCTGCTGCTGCCATTACTACTACTACTACTGCTACTACTTTTACGTAGAATATGCCTGTATTCCCTCTAAAACACATCCTCCGTAATTACAAGCCTTATCTACTTTTTTTTTTTTTGCGGGGAAGGGGGATTAATGTAAGATTTAGTATTCGTAAAATGAACAAATATGACGATGTACAATATATACTTTACTTCTAATAAATGTGAATGTTTTGTATGCACCAGTAAGCACTACTGCGTATCGTGATGTTCTCTTGAGGCCGTGACGTCGTGGCTTTCCTGCTCGGACTCAGCCATTTTAGACCGTGACAACAAATGTGCGCTGTGTTTGTGATGGGGCGATGGGGAATGCGGCAAGCGTGCACACCCCGACTTTCTTAGTGTCCAGCTTATGCAGATCGCAATAAAATTGATAGTTACAAAGACAATATACAGAGGAAGACGATAGTGTAATTGATGAAGTCCTATTTACTGGAAAAAAAAAATTGAAAGAGACTAAGACAATAGTTTGTTAAATGTGGAAGAGTATAACCAACAGAAACAGACTAAGAGGAACGCCAGGCAGTGCTGATAAGAAGGCTACACTCTCGACCAACACATGAACGACTAAACTGAATTGACGCAATGCTGTGTGTCTGCTCACAGAGTGCTCGCTCATCACTGTGCCATGGAAGACATGTACGTTGTGTTTTATTGTTACTGCTTGAGCTTGGGCGCTGATTGACTGTGAGACGTGTTGGTGCCCAGAATGGTGGTGAAGAGTGGGGCTGACGGCAAAACTCTCCTCTCGGGTATCGTTGGTGCCTCTCTACCTCAGTGTGGCAAGAGTGACTAGATGGGCAGCGCAGCATGTCGCTGTGCTGGTGTGGGCGTGGCGTGTTCTGCTGTGTTGCTGTGGAATGCGGTCTAGCATAAGAAAAGGCTTCCTTGTCACGTAACTGCACCCTTTTCCCTCGACAGTCTTGAGGAAACTGTGCAAATTTTATTATTTTTTTTTTTTTTGAGGGGAGGAGGGGCGGGACGCACAACGCGGAGTTTTAGGGTGGGGGAAGCCAAACTAGGACTTTCATGAAAAGTCTAAGGATGATACGCCATACCTTGAAAACAAGAGAGTGCTTTGCCCTCCTAGAGCCCCCCTTAAGACAGTAATCTAATCTACCTTAACATGGTCTTCGCCAAATCTGGATCCACCCCCCTTAAGGACACTACCCTAACCTAACCGTGTGGGCTTCGCCCCCACCCCTGGACATCCCCTTACGTACACTAACCTAATCTAACCTAACCGGGGAGGGATGGACTTCGCCCTCTCAGGACCCCGCTTTAAGGATCCTAACCTAACCAAGTCTTACCTAACCTAAAACTAGACCTAAGTGAGGCCAAGCCCGCCCCTAAGGACATTAACCTAACCGCATACCTTAAAAGGAAGTGGAAGGTCCGGGCTGTGGTTGGTCGTCCTCTTCCTCATCCTCAGAGGGTACTGGCGCCACCGAGTGTTCAACACTTCACTGATTTCGACAAAACACCGTGCAGTCTTAAGAAATGTACACCCAAGTCGTCTTGCTTACGGAAGTGCACGATAAAATTATGGCATTTAAAGTTGCGTCCACTACACTCGACTGCCATTTTGGCATTGGGGCACCACAGTGGGAAACCGGCAGACTGCAGCGGCCACCATGTGTCAGCGCGGAATAATAATACACTCGTAGTGTCCCTTATACATATCGCATATAAAATGTGCCTCATAATAAAATGCTCATGATAAAATGCTTATCGTTCAATAATTTCAGTGCAATGACAAGCTAACATATATTTTACCTACATTTATTTTTTACTTACATATAAACTACTTCCTGAGGTGCATAGGAAGTCCCAGGGCTCAGTGTGTGGAAGGACTGTGCACACAATTTGTGGACTTAGTCTCCGGGAGGCATCTCTTATTTCAACGTGGATTTATGAGTTAACTATAAGACGGCGCTGTCTAAAACTTTTACATACGTACACTACAGTAAGTATATTATACCATCCTGTCAGTGTTCAAGGACAAAGTAAGAATATCGCAAATATTAACCGAAAAGGCGTTTACAGTAGCGGGACGAGCACCCAGACACAACCAAACAGTATTCACTATTACAGCATGTTTCTACTGAACGCAACGACGCTTCCCCTGCCAGACGACGGCCATCACCGCGCTCGGGAGCAATTGCATTTTCCTCACCTTGGGGTACAATACATTTTGACAGCTTATGAGTTTTTGTATCAGCACCCAGTGATGCCGTAAGACACAAACCGAGATGTGAGGCGTTAGTATTGACAGACTTTCATTCATAACTTTCCCTCCTCAGTCCATATTTGCCCAAGGGAAGTTCTCTGTCTGAGTGTCGGCGGAAAGTAGACGTGTTTACAGATCTTGTTTGGATGTGTGCACGACTCCAGAGTTGTCAATACTTTTATCTAGTTTAGTTTAGTTTCACCTATAACGTTGTCACAGCAATGCATTTTTCCACCCATATGACACGAGGAAGTGCCTGAAACTATCACTCATCCTATAATCAAAGCTGCTACGCCGTACAAGTCACAGTGTTGCGACACAATGGTGTCGGACAACATACTCTTGGCCGTAGTACCGTCACCGACGTTTCCCTAACCTTGCAAGTTTGCCAGATCAAAGCCTTCCGTGAAATACTCTTATGTGGTAACACTGCAATCTAGAGCTTTCGGTTAACGGAATTCGGCATCCCTAACATTTTCTATAAGCAGGACTCTATGCCTTTCCTTATTAACATGGACATCATAGTAAATTCTATGATGTTTTTTATTGATTTACTTGAATGCATAAACACGTAAGTAAACATGATTAGCCGAATCCTTTGTTATGGTACCGGAGTAGTCGTATGTACGCCCCCTGCACGCACGCGCGAGTTTTGAAGGAATGGAGGCCTCCACACTCCTTGAAAGACCCTTCAGTGAAAATGAGAGAAAGGCTCTCCCCTCTCTCATTAAGGGGAGGCAAGGACCTTGCCTGGCACAGTCAACAGCGTAATACCACTGTAGTTGTTGCAGTCCTGGCGGTCCTCTTTCCCTTTTCCAGATAGGGACAACCAGCTGTCTCTTCCATTCAGGAGGAATGGTAACGGACTGCCATACGGCAGTCAAGACCGCATGCAACCCGTGGATCATGGCAATGGGCGAAAGGCATGAGAAATATATGTGGGATGGCAGCTTCGGGAAGCTCGCCCGTGAACATGCTCTAAACATTCCCGTCCTTTGTAAGCAAGAAATCTGAGTAACTTTCCTGTATAAAGCTTCCTACACAGCACAGGAGATTAATATTCATATACTACTTACCTCATGTACGAAATAAGGATGAGAGAAGGCGAGTTTATGAGGAGGTGGACCAGGCATCAGCTGACGACATTGTTGGAACACGCGGTGGTGCCGCTTCTTCCAAATGAAGAGCGTATATCTTCAGATACAGAATATTTCGCGATTCTTCTACTTCCACTTATAAATAAAAAAAAAATTAATTCTTATTCTGATCACACAATTCTCTCTCATACGTTTTGATTTACAGAACATGTTTTACGCTGTAAATAAACGTGATACCTGGCAGAAAAACATCACCTTATTTCTTCACTTCTACACTAAAGTCTTGTGAACGTGTTTATATCTAAATATTTCCTCATATACAGGTTGAGGAGACTGAAATTCACGTATTATACGCCAATGAGAATATACTAGCACTTCATTAAGCATAAATGACGATATAATCCATAATCATGTCCCAAGGTAAAGGTCCAAGAGAAGTCTCGAGGTACCTTTGATATGCTGAGTTTAACTTGAAGTTGATGAGACAGGAATACCACCGAGACTGTAAGCTCGGAAAGATGCGACATGTCATGTGATTTAGTTCTCTTTTCTTTTCTTTATTATTATTATTATTATTATTATTATTATTATTATTATTATTATTCATTTATTTATTTATTTATTTATTTTTATTTATTTTTTTTTTTTTTACGTCATTTCTTAGTTTCCAGTTCTGTTCAATGTAAAATGTTACAAGATAAGCTAAAAAAAAAAAAAATGTAGCACCAAGTGTCACGGCCTTAACACTTTTACATCCTCAGTTTTATTCCAGATAAAATCTTCTCGTCAACTTTGCTTGTATGGGCGCTACGGTTGCTATGCGCTGACTGGTTGATGAAAATGTTGGGGTTTCAGCTACGGACAAGCAAACGTCTGGGGAGCGTGTTAGGTTCCGTTTCCCTTCCCACGCAAGGATTTGGTTGTCGCGCTGTTACTAATAACGCCTATATGTACACATACTCAAAAGAGTATCGTAACACATTCAGCACGATACTAACTGACACTGAGGACGGATCCATTGATAACAGGCTACATGCGTGTGTTTGGTGCGGCTACATCTGCATGAATCAAGTGAGCAGGACTTGTAAATGAAGCAATACGATTTGAGCTGCCACAGTAACGCTTCATCAAACAGCGGGAGCCTTAGTCGAACGCGCTTATCAATCCTGCCGAGACTACCAGATTGTTCAGTGTGAAACTCGTCGAACCGCACTGTAACGATGATTTTTTTGAGTGTGTACAAAGCACTTCACTGAGCACTGCTAGGGAGGCACTGTGTGAATGTTGTGCCTCTCTTGCTTTGTGATGCATTAATTGGTGTCACGTTGCTTCCATCGTGCAAGGAACATATTTGATATATCGCTGCAGTCGTGAATTCTTTATGACTTATAAAGGGTTTGTTAAATTCCTTTATCTTTGTGTGTAGTGCTCAAACGTTCAGCCATTCAGTAAAAGAGTTCACCGCGTGTTATGTTTACCAACGCCTGGTGAAGCATTACTGCCACTGCTGGTGCAGAAGGCGTGTAGTAAAGGTTTCAGGCGCATTGTCCTGTCGTTTTTCGCAAATAAAATCTTAACGCGTCGGATAAGGATGCTATTTTGGCAGTGGATGTTTGAGACCCTGACCTAATTGTCAAAAATGTGCTTTGGTGCCATATGTGGAAAATGAATGCAATATAGGTGTAAATTTGGGGTAAACTTAGCTGAAATTTACAGACACTGGTAAGGAGACTAGGTGTCGCCATGATAGATACCCCTTAGTGATTTCCTTCGAGTAAAACGGTTTTCCCCAAATGATATTGTCATATAAGGAAAATACATACCTATAGTAGATGAAATATTGCTACGGTGTGTGTGTGTGTGTGTGTGTGTGTGTGTGTGTGTGTGTGTGCGCGCGCGCGCGTGAGTGAGTCAGTGAGTGAAGCAAAAAGACAGAACTGCTGGTTGGATGGGTCATTACTCTTAGGTCATAGTTAAACATCGCATCGACGTCACGAAAGATGAATGGGCGGGGTATCTATCATGACACCTAGTCTCGCTACTGTAAATTTTACCTAAGTTTAGCCTAAATTTTTCTTCCAATTGTGTTCATTATCCATATATGATACCAAATCATATCTTTGCTAATTAGGTCTGGGTCTCAAACATCCACTGCCAAAATAACTCTTTGTTAAGAATTTATTTGCGAAAAAACGATAGGCCACGACCCCTGAAACCTTTAGCAGGTTTGCAATGCAGAGGAGAATGATTAAAAATGATGCAAGGGAAATTAAATAATCCTTGCGAGAGGAGATTTAAACTTCTAAATTCACATAAATCGGAGATGTAGATTAAGAGGGGACCTGGAAGAGGTATTTGTCAGGCATATGGACTATAACAAAGGTGAGAGGAACAAAATACTTAAGATTAGTAGTCAGGATACGGCTAGCAGGAACGAATTCAAGCTTGATTAAGTGAGATTTAAGACGAGGATAGGAAGAAATTGGTTCACAAATAAAGTGGAAGATGAATGGAAGAGACTCAGTTTTATCACGATGTCAGTGCGGAATTAGTTTGAGGTTTGTAAAAGTAGACCAGACAAATTTATGGACAGGAATAATAGATGGACGCAGATAAACATGATTAATACAGGAACGGCCACGTGTAGATCTGCTGGTTTAATACATTTTTTTTTTTTTTTATTTCTTTCCTATATAAGGGGATCTGACCAAGGGCAACAAGAAAGGTGAAAAAAAGACCCACTGAAGGTGCCACTCCCCCAAAGTCAATTAAGCTTTTTTGCCTGAGAGGTATCACAAATTTAGAAGTGACTCTTTACCGTGTCCGCGGGCTGTGTGTACGTTCTTGTCAGCGGGCGTAACAAGCACCATCACAGGTCGGTGGCTTTGTCCTCGATAGCATAACAAGATGAACAGCGCGCCACGAATAATCTCGCATTCACGGACAATAGCTCGGTTTCCCTCCATCTCCCTTGTCCCCCGCACGCTCGTCTCCATATCAGCCCACAATGCACCGCTGAAAACACCCCGTGACGCAAAGGCCCGTGTTCAGAGACGCTTTCATCTCCCACCACGACCATTTTCAAAGGCTACAGAGATGATTAGCCAGTTCTCACGCGTGTTTCTCCTGTTAATAATGTAGGAATCTTGTTAATCTGTCACTAGAAACATAAAACACAGTAAAAAAAAACAATGTAAGTTCAACTAAAGACCTTTTGAAAGTAGTGGAGATGCGACACGAAAGTGTTTTAGAGTATGGCCTAATGCCAGGCCACGCTCCACCGCTGCCTGCTGCCTCCGTGCCCTCTGTTGTTGCAGGGACTGTGCAGGGCAGAGGGAGCGCTTGGCATTTGTTCCGCTCTCTCTCTCTCTCTCTCTCTCTCTCTCTCTCTCTCTCTCTCTCTCTCTCTCTCTCTCTCTCTCTCTCTCTCTCTCTCTCTCACTGTGTGTGTGTGTGTGTGTGTGTGTGTGTGTGTGTGTGTGTGTGTGTGTGTTTCATACCACGGGAAGTAGAAAAAAAATCATTTTCACAGCCTCCACCATGATCAGTTTACTTCCTTCGTGAAGTTATACCATCAACAAATCCTTAATTCCCAACACAGCTTACTAACGAAACACGGCAACTCCCACCACGAGGCTTAGGTTGAAATATGAAACCTTACGTGGACGTCTTAGCAAACATCGTGAGAGGACAAGGAAGCGCTCAGTCAGCAGGTCGTACTAACCAGACAACGCTCGCTTCTAATACGTTTGCAACTCAAGTCTACCGGGAGAAAATCCGACACTTGCATTAGATTTTTTATTCATTCATTTATTTTATTTTTTTTGTGACTCTGCAACCGTGAGAAGATAAGAGAGATAAGTAAGGATTCGTAAACAAAACTCTGTGACCGTGAGAAGGTAAGGTAGTGATAAGTAAGGATTCATAAACAAAGCCACGCAGTCTTCTAGTACTCTCTGTGGTCCTAACTCAAGTCTTCGAAGTGGGAATACGACACCCTTGCCTCCGATGTTTTGTGACCCAGCGCCAGCGAAGTTGTACAAAAGCTTCCTTCGCGATGTAAAGTTTTTAATATCCCATTGAGAGAGAAACGTCAGTAAGACTGATACGTGAGAGAGAGAGAGAGAGAGAGAGAGAGAGAGAGAGAGAGAGAGAGAGAGAGAGAGAGAGAGAGAGAGAGAGAGAGAGAGAGAAATGTGTTTGGTCATGACAATTAAGATATACTAACAAACGTATGAAAACTGTAAAAAAAAGTAGAGAAGAAGAAGAAGAAAAGAAAAGAAAAGAAAAGAAAAGAAGAAGAAGAAGAAGGGTCACGTCCGGTCACCTCCCACCAAGATTTTCTACCTCCAGTAATTAAACTTGTAACTTGACTTGTACAAACTTTCTTGATCAGCCATGATTATTTTTTTTTCCTTTCAGTATCACAATCTCCGGTTTTTCACCCTCTCCCATTCCATCATAACCTCCACCCCCACCTCTCTCTCTCTCTCTCTCTCTCTCTCTCTCTGCTGCCTTGCCTTATCGTCGAGTGCATAAGCTCATCACCGGATCAAAGTATAGAAGGCGCCATGCTGTGCTGCTCTAGCTTATAACAAAACACTCGCAGACACCGACATCTTTACTACACTAGGATCGCACTTCGAAGCTTCCCCCACACTCACGCTGATTCTGCTAGACCAAAGCGAAGAGCACGGAGACGAGAACCATTTGACGGCTCTCTAGTATCAGGCGTCACTCTCGCGTATGGCAGCCACCAGTGCGCCACAAACCTGACCCGACTCCCAGCTTCAGCACGCGACCAAGACAGTGCAAGAGTGTAAAGGCGTTTCTTTGTCCCTGAATCTTGGTTCGTGTTCTGAAAGGCTTTGTGTTCTAATAAGGATTGTTTTCTAAGGCCTTAGAGATGACTTTTTTGCTTTACGTGGGTGTTTTAAAGTTTCAAAGTTAGTTTTTGGATTACAGTAGTTATTTTGCATATTTTTTAGATTTTATGGAAAAGACAAAAGTTTTAGTGAACAAAAATTAAAACAGTCAGGACAATCCGAAAGGACAATCTGAAAGGAAAGTTGTAATAGACAAGGTACAAAACATTGTGAAGTTGAGAAATAAAAGTAGAAGACTTAATAATACCGAAATACAAATAAAGTATCGCAAAAATCCTTGTCAGACATTATGTAGAATTACGAAAACGTCTTGAAAAAACGCCATTAGCTTCCATTAGAGTCTGATAGGATAAGTCAAGAAAAGACGCTGAAACGTTTGAGAATACGGCTCCTTAATCTTGGCTCCTCTGATCTGCTGCCATTCTCCTTACAAGAGTTGACAACTGATAGATATTCAGCAGATCAGAGAACTGATCATTATCTGAAACACTTTTGCGCAACGCCTCCATTACGTTTAAAAGGCTCTAAAATAACAAAATTTCTACATCATGAACAGGAGAAAGATTCTTGAGAACCTCTGTGGCCTTTGGAAATATTCATGGTGAGAGAACAAAGCGTTTCAAAATACAGACCTTATGACAGAAGAAAAACGCTGAGGACAGTGGTTGTAATTGTGTTATGTTAGTCGACAACTGACAAAGCCTTTCCTCGTTTGGTTACATGAGTTCGTGGTTTGGTAATTCGTGAGTCACTTTGGATTACGAATGGACAGCTGACGTCACTGAGGGAAGACAGAAGACACTGACACACACTGCTTAATGAGTTGTGGCGCCGTATCAGAAAGGTCACAGGTAACAGGTGCCCCACGTATGTTGTATGCTGGAATTCTGTATCATGTACTCACTTTGTTACGTGACTATAAGACTTATATCCTGAAACACTTCCTCGCTGTGTCTACACTATTTTCAAAAGGCTCTAGTTGAAGGTATACAGGCTTTTAAGGATGTTTCTATGGTTGTAGTGACAGATTAACAAGATTTTTATATTATTAACAGGACAAACGCTCTTGAGAATCCGGCTAATCATCTCTGTTGCCTTGAAAAATAGCCGTGGTGAGACAGCAAAGCGTTTCTGAATACAGGCTTAAGTGGTTCTGTTGTCTGTGCGGCACTTTGAGGTTAGGGGGCGCCAGTCATCTGTTTCCTGTTGCAATTAACATATTTACGTCACTATTTCGCCTTCCTAATGTGTCTTTCATCACTGGTGGTTCTGTTGCCAGTATGCCATTTAGAGGTTAGGGGACCGCGTGCTGACTGTCTTCTTTTGCAATACAATTAATCTCTACTTCACTTTTTTCTCTTAGACTTCTTTCATCTCTCTCCTTTATCTCTCCTCTTGCGATTCACTTCGTCTTTGCCTCACTGTTTTTTAATCTTTCATCCTCCCTGTGTCTTATTTTAAGATTAGGTTATGTAGCTTATCACCCGCGGGTGGTGGGTGTGACACATGACGCACAAAAACAGCAAGGTGGTGCGCTCTGGCGACTCCTAACGCAACCAACAGATAGCTCATCGCAAACATGTCCCTTGCTGGTGGTTCTTTTTTTTGCGTCCATCTCTGCCAACACTGCCATAAAGGACAGCTGCGGCCACCATGGGAAGCCATTACCGGCCCCTGACACCCGCTAATGACCGAGCCAAGCGTGAAATTCAAACGCATTAAGTTCTGCATTATTTAGGCTGAAAAAATAGGCGATATCAAAGCGGCGGAGTCTGGTGGAAATATTATATGCTGCTTGTTTGTTAGGTCAGGTTAGGTTAGGTTAGTTAATGATTATTGCAATACCAACACACGCTCCAAAGATTGCTGGGAGATACGGCCGTCCTTGACTTCTCTCTTTATTACTTGAATGGTTGTCACGGCTCAGGATTGGTTTTCAGCCTCCCACCAACACTGCCACGTGTCTCACCTAGTCCTCTGTCTGCCTTTTCTTCCAGGGATGGTAAAAAAGACCTCAAATATCCCATCCTTAGAAATGCTCTCTTGCTATGACATTGCTGTGTTCTCGGGTATAATTTGACTTGCCTTAAAAAAAAAAAAAACTTTGCAATGAAACAAAAACTTAAACCCACATACAAGGAGTGCTATCACCTCAACAAGTAGCTGGCTGAGCACAACACGGGCGAAGCAATTGCTGCCATCCCTCGACACACTAGCCAGGATTCTAAGCATTTCAGTTCTTCATCTCGAAAGCGTGTAAGAGGCAGCGGTGAAAGTCATTGGAGTTCTAAAAAGTTTTCTTATGATTTTAGTGATGGTATAACGAGATTTCAGTATAATTAATTGAAAAAAAAAAATATATATATATTCTTGTGAACCCGACGAGCCATCTGTGACCCATAAAATAATGCTAATGAAAGCTAAAAACATTTCAAGATAGGGGGCACTGCGTCACTGTATTCAGCAAAGCAACAGCAGCACAGCAGGTACAGTTGCACTGCGTCACTGTATTCAGCAAAGCAACAGCAGCACAGCAGGTACAGCTGCAGTCAGATGTCAAATAGCACACTGCATTCCCTTCTTGTGAGTTCAGTTCCAGAGTTTCTCGTAATCTCAAATCCTCTGATCTGCTAAAA
>NC_087183.1:47500-57500 GCF_035594125.1 Scylla paramamosain
ATGCCTGTCACCACCCCCTCTCCTCCCCGCTGCTCTCCACTCTGATCACGCCCTGCAGGCCCGAGGGTGGGTGCTCCAATATTTAGATGGGAGAGCCGCGTCCTTTTCCCCCTCCCATGCAGTTAGGGAGCGATGGAGATTGAGAAGGGATGTAAGGGAAGCTGCCAGGGGGAGGCTCCAAATAGAAAACTGTGCTATTAACTTTCTCTCTCTCTCTCTCTCTCTCTCTCTCTCTCTCTCTCTCTCTCTCTCTCTCTCTCTCTCTCTCTCTCTTTTGTTGTTGTTGTTGGTTGTTTGAAAAATGTAAAAGTCATTTGCGCTCTCTCTCTCTCTCTCTCTCTCTCTCTCTCTCTCTCTCTCTCTCTCTCTCTCTCTCTCTCTCTCGTGTGTGTGTGTGTGTGTGTGTGTGTGTGTGTGTGTGTGTGTGTGTGTGTGTGTGTGTGTGTGTGTGTGTGTGTGTGTGTGTGTGTGTGTGTGTGTGTGTGTGTGTGTGTGTGTGTGTGTGTGTGTGTGTGTGTGTGTGTGTGTTTGTGTGTGTGTGTGTGTGTGTTATATGCCTTCTCGTTTTCGAGAGAGAGAGAGAGAGAGAGAGAGAGAGAGAGAGAGAGAGAGAGAGAGAGAGAGAGAGAGAGAGAGAGAGAGAGAGAGAGAGAGAGAGAGAGAGAGCTGATCCATGAAAGTTGACAACGACCACACTACGTACGTGTAATATTGTCGCATTTTGTGACAATATGACATGATATTCAAATTTTCAAGTGACAGCTTCAATTAACAACTTGCTGCTAACTCACGTGCAGTTTCTCCAGGAGGTGATGTCATGCACGACAAAATATTTCCAGGAAAAACGCAGCATCTGACAGCTTCCTCCACTTACCTGATCGACAGTTGTCCTTGGGGTTTGTGGGTCATCAGAGCATGCACCGTTTCTATTTGATTTACAGACATGAAATCTCCAGGTTGTGACACCACCGCGTGGGGCGCCTGCACGCATTACTGATGTGTGTTGCTGTATGGAGGGAGCACTGCTTCAGCTACCATACAAAGCAGGCTCAAGTGTGTTCAGACATGAGGCACGAGAACGAAAGGGTAGGCAGAGAAGGACCACCATACCCTCGGCCCCGCGCGCACACACACCACCGGCACTGACCCACAACCCCAGCTGCTGGTGATCACCAGTGTTGCACTTCTGGTGCTGGCGGGAATAAAAGCTGCAACTGGTGATAAACGGACTGTGTTCTCGCCACGAGGAGCGTCACGCCTCTTGCTGCGCGCCCGCCGCTGCCAATGCTGCTGCTGCTGCTGCTGCTGCTGCCGCCAGTGTAACCACCAATGTCACTATATGGTTACTCTTGTTAGTGACAGTCCTGCTTAAGAGTCTCAGTTCATTAACAAGTTCAAAATACTGCGAAGAGTAAAACTTGATTCTTAACTGTGATTAACAAAAAAAAAAAAAAAAAGAAATCAATATCCTGACTCAATAATCGGGTTTGCAAGTCTTTCAGTAAGTTTTACCACCTTGACCTCAAAGTTACTATTACTACAAACATCAACAAGATCTTGCTGTCATTCTGTTACACAATTGCTCCTTTCCTTAAGCCTTTCATTTCATTTTGTTACTCTTTTGATGTTTCCATTTAATGTTCAATCTTTGCTTCACACGTGGAGGAACGCATGACCCCCGCCACGAGCTACTGTTGCTGAAACACTCTCCAGCCTGGTGACCGGAGTACACTAATGCAGGAAGAGACAAGTACCACAGCTGCGAGGAGGAGGCGGTGCTGCATCTCATTCACCACTGTCCATTGTAACAAAACACCAGAAACAAAAGTAAATGATTTGAACAACACATCACGAAAACTGGCTCGTTGAATGACTGTCTGGCTCAAGCAGGGAGCAAAGAAGAGGCGGAAAGTGTCCTTCATAAATTATGGAAAGTGAAGGAAAAAGTTACAATCTCAACCACGTAAAGGCGAGAAGAATCAAACCATCAGCCACATAAATAAGCAAAATGCAAAGAGAAGACCGCTGCAGAGGTCTTCCTTCTCCTTCAGCAAACGACCCAGAGAGAGAGAGAGAGAGAGAGAGAGAGAGAGAGAGAGAGAGAGAGAGAGAGAGAGAGAGAGAGAGAGAGCACATGAGTAGGCAATCACCGCCATTTCCTCCTCGTGGACTGCCTCGTTACGACCCCCGCCTAACTCCTCGGGAGGGGGGAAGAGGAGGGAGAAGGGGAAGGGGGAGGAGGTAGAGGAGGGAGTGGAGGAAGTGGAGAAGTGGAGGAGGAGGTGGAGGAGACAGGTAATGCAACACAACTTGGCCGTGAAAAATGTGGCGGGAGGTTGTGTGTGTGTGTGTGTGTGTGTGTGTGTGTGTGTGTGTGTGTGTGTGTGTGTGTGTGTGTGTGTGTGTGTGTGTGTGTGTGTGTGTGTGTGAGTGTGTGTGTGTGTGTGTGTGTGTGTGTGTTAAGATGATTATGAAAATATCGACGACGATGATGTTGATAGTTGTAATGATAATAAAAAAAAGCAATAATAAAAATTATTATTATTATCATTATTATTATTATTATTATAATTATCATTATTATTATTATTATTATTATTATTATTATTATTATTATTATTATTATTATTATTATTATTATTATCATTATTATTGTTATCATTATTATTATTATTATTATTATTATTATTATTATTAATTACTACATTACCGATCTGCCGTGACTGATATCAGCGACCATGGAATACCACCTCTTCTCTCTGTAATGATCTCTAAATAATTAATTGAGATTAGTGATCATTAATAATAATAATAATAATAATAATAATAATAAAAATAATAGTAATAATAATAATAATAATAATAATAATAATAATAATAATAATAATAATAATAGTACTATTATTATTGTTATTATTATTATTATTATTATTATTATTATTGTTATTATTATTATTATTATTATTATTATTATTATTATTATTATTATTATTCTTATCATTATTATTATCATTATTATTATTTTTATTATTATTACGGATATCAACATCGTCGTCGATATTTACATAATCATTTATTTAATCATTATATAATTTTTAAATAATTTAGAGATTAGTGATAATTAATAATAGTAATAATAATAATAATAATAATAATAATAATAATGATCGCTAATTTCAATAAATTATTTAGAGATCATTACTGAGAGGAGAGGTGGTATTCTTTGGTCGCTGACGTCAGTCACGGCAGATCGATAAAGTAATAATAATAACATGAATAATAATAATTATTATCATTATAGTAATAAGAATATCAATAATAATAATGATGATAATAATAATGATAATAATAATAATAATAATGATAATAATAATAATGATAATAATAATAATAATGATAATAATAATAATAATAATAATAAAAATAATAATAATAATAATAATAATAATAATAATAATAATAATAATAATAATAATAATAATAATAATAATAATAATTATGATAATAATTATGATAATAATAATAATAATAATGATAATAATAATAATAATGATAATAATAATAATAACAATAATAATAATAATAATAATAATAATAATAATAATAATAATAATAATAATAATAATAATAATAATAATAATAATAATTATGATAATAATTATGATAATAATAATAATAATATCTAATAATAAGTTTGATGAGACACGCTGAGGTATAGCACTTGCAATAGTGGTGTTATCAGTGATCCCTCTGCCTACATGCATGAACAACATCGCGTGCTGCACCACCACAACGCGTCTACATGGCTCAGTCTGGGCTGCACTGGTAACAGGCATCAAGAGAACACGGAGCCGGCACCGAGTGACGAGCACTCGCTAACCTCACTCGCATTGCTGCGCCACAGAAGCAACACTTGTCTGTTGCTGCTGTTTGACCGAGGATTTGGCTGTCACGTGTTGCGCCCCACTGGTGGTCCTGTCAGCCTGTCTTTACCTTCTGACGTGGCCAACACCTTGGCGTGGTCTCTGTGAGGGACGTGTTTTGTTTTTGTGCACAGTTGTTAGTAGGGAAGAGCCTCATTTGTTAGTGCAGGTCGTGCTGCGGGGAGGCCCCTCGGTTACTGCGCCTGTTCCTCCCTGCCGACTCCGCGGCGTCTCACTCTTTGGGGAATGGGTTGGAGAATCCCCCCACCCAAGAGCCTTAATGCTACGCGGCCTCTGATATATATATATATATATATATATATATATATATATATATATATATATATATATATATATATATATATATATATATATATATATATATATATATATATATATATATATATATATATATATATATACAGCCTGCCCTCTAAAGACAACTCTCTTCTTCCACACAAAACTACAAGCACCTAATAACACACACACCCTTCACTCAGAAATTTTAAAATCATCATGGCGACTCCTACACCAGCCTCGGAGTCCCCATCTGGGGAGGGGACCATAAATGTCCCCAGGTCGGACTGCCTTTTTGTCGACGACCCTAAGTGTCTTGACATCCCCCTCAACTTTTTCTTCATTAACTTCTGCAACATTCGCGGTCTAAGATCTAATTTTCAATCTGTAGAACACCACCTCTCCTTTTCTAAACCTCATCTTCTTTTCCTCACTGAAACTCAGGTGTCTGAGGCAACTGACTAGCCCCTTTTCTGTTCGCTCCTACTTTCTCTATCCTCATTTTCGATCCAAAGCTGGACGCTGCGTTTATGTGCGCAATGACTTAACCTGCTCTCGTGCCCACGCTCTTGAATCTTCCGAGTTTTCCACCATCTGGCTACGACTACAGAGTCACTCTCATACTAAATTTATCTGTGCTGTATACCTCTCACCTAACTCCTCTGACTATAAGAAATTCTTTGACTACTTAACTTCCAAAGTGGAGCACATTCTGACCCTCTTCCCTTTTGCAGAGATCTCCACTCTTGGAGACTTCAATGTTCACCACCAGCTTTGGCTTTCCTCTCCCTTCACTGACCATCCTGGTGAACTAGCCTACAACTTTGCTATCCTTCATGACCTAGAGCAATTGGTGCAACACCCTACTCGTATTCCTGACAGTCTTGGAGATACGCCCACCATTCTTGACCTTTTCCTGACCTCTAATCCTTCTGTTTATGCTGTCACCCTTTCTTCTCCGTTGGGCTCCTCCGATCACAATCTCATATCTTTATCTTGTCCTATCATTCCAATCCCTCCTCAGGATCCCCCTAAGCGAAGGTGCCTCTAACGCTTTGCCTCTGTTAGTTGGGGGGACCTGAGGAGGTATTTTGCTGATTTTCCTTGGAATGACTACTGCTTCCGTGTCAGAGGCCCGTCTTTGTGTGCTGAGCGCATAACAGAGGTGATAGTGTCTGGCATGGAGGCGTACATTCCTCACTCTTTTTCTCGTCCTAAACCTTCCAAACCTTGGTTTAACACAGCTTGTTCTCGTGCTATACATGATAGAGAGGTGGCCCACAAAAGGTACTTAAGCCTTCCATGACCAGAATCTCATGCACTTTATATTTCTGCCCGGAACCATGCCAAGTCTGTTCTCCAACTAGCCAAAAACTCCTTCATTAACAGAAAATGTCAAAACCTTTCAAGATCTAACTCCCCTCGTGATTTCTGGCATCTAGCCAAAAATATCTCCAATAACTTTGCTTCTTCTTCTTTCCCTCCTCTATTTCAACCAGATGGCACCACTGCTATCACATCTATTTCTAAAGCTGAACTCTTTGCTCAAACCTTTGCTAAAAACACTACCTTGGACGATTCTGGGCTTGTTCCTCCCTCTCCTCCACCCTCTGACTACTTCATGCCACGTATTAAAATTCTTCGCAATGTTTTCCATGCCCTCGCTGGCCTAAACCCTCGGAAGGCTTATGGACCTGATGGGGTCTCTCCCATTGTTCTCCGAAACTGTGCCTCCGTGCTTGCACCTTGCCTAGTCAAACTCTTTCAGCTCTGTCTGTCAACATCTACCTTTCATTCTTGCTGGAAGTTTGCCTACATTCAACCTGTTCCTAAAAAACGGTGACCGTTCTAATACCTCAAACTACCGTCCTATTGCTTTAATTTCCTGCCTATCTAAAGTTTTTGAATCTATCCTCAACAGGAAGATTCTTAAACATCTATCACTTCACAACCTTCTATCTGATCGCCAGTATGGGTTCCGTCAAGGCCGCTCTACTGGTGATCTTCTGGCTTTCCTTACTGAGTCTTGGTCATCCTCTTTTAGAGATTTTGGTGAAACTTTTGCTGTTGCCTTGGACATATCAAAAGCTTTTGATAGAGTCTGGCACAAAGCTTTGATTTCCAAACTACCCTCTATCCTCTACCCTTCTATCCTTCCCTCTGTAACTTCATCTCAAGTTTCCTTTCTGACCATTCTATTGCTGCTGTGGTAGACGGTCACTGTTCTTCTCCTAAATCTATTAACAGTGGTGTTCCTCAGGGTTCTGTCCTGTCACCCACTCTCTTCTTATTATTCATTAATGATCTTCTAAACCAAACTTCTTGTCCTATCTACTCCTACGCTGATGATACCACCCTGCACTTTTCCACGTCTTTTCATAGACGTCCAACCCTTCAGGAGGTAAACATATCACGCAGGGAAGCCACAGAACGCCTGACTTCTGATCTTTCTAAAATTTCTGATTGGGGCAGAGCAAACTTAGTATTGTTCAATGCCTCAAAAACTCAATTCCTCCATCTATCAACTCGACACAACCTTCCAGACAACTATCCCCTCTTCTTCAATGACACTCAACTGTCCCCCTCTTCTACACTGAACATCCTCGGTCTGTCCTTTACTTATAATCTGAACTGGAAACTTCACATCTCATCTCTAGCTAAAACAGCTTCTATGAAGTTAGGTGTTCTGAGACGTCTCCGCCAGTTTTTCTCACCCCCCCCCAGCTGCTAACTCTGTACAAGGGCCTTATCTGTCCATGTATGGCGTATGCTTCACATGCCTGGGGGGTTCCACTCATACTGCTCTTCTAGACAGGGTGGAATCAAAAGCTTTTCGTCTCATCAACTCCTCTCCTCTAACTGACTGTCTTCAGCCTCTCTCTCACCACCGCAATGTTGCATCTCTAGTTGTCTTCTACCGCTATTTTCATGCTAACTGCTCTTCTGATCTTGCTAACTGCATGCCTCCCCTCCTTCCGCGGCCTCGCTGCACAAGACTTTCTTCTTTCTCTCACCCCTATTCTGTCTACCTCTCTAACGCAAGAGTTAACCAGTATTCTCAATCATTCATCCCTTTCTCTGGTAAACTCTGGAACTCCCTGTCTGCTTCTGTATTTCCACCTTCCTATGACTTGAATTCCTTCAAGAGGGAGGTTTCAAGACATTTATCCATCAATTTTTGACCACTGCTTTGACCCTTTTATGGGACTGCCATTTCAGTGGGTATTTTTTTTTATTAGATTTTTGTTGCCCTTGGCCAGTGTCCTTCCTATAAAAAAAAAAAAAAATATATATATATATATATATATATATATATATATATATATATATATATATATATATATATATATATATATATATATATATATATATATATATATATATATATATATATATATATATATATATAGCAGTGAAAGGATCAATAAGGACATGAATACGATTCTAGTATACCTCAGACTGTCTAATTGTTTGTGGTACTATATTCCTTCTCACGCCAGTCAAATATACACACAGTAATCTCTTACGATCCATCCCGTAGAATTTGTTGCTGCAAACTAGGAAGAGAGTTGAGTTTCAATGTGTGCGGCAGCCGGGATGATTGTGCGGCAATAATCACAAGCATATCCGATCCGGCAGCCGCATCAAGACACGGCGAGAAAACACAGAGTGTGAAAGGCGCTTTAAGGCTGATTTTGCTTGGTGCCTTTATCACTCAACGATGACAGTCTAGCGATTGTATAGAGCTCTAATTCTTTGTTTTTGAATGGGGTTGTTTTGCTTCGAGCGACAGCCGCTAGAGTCGTTAACCGTCATCATTGGCTCCGAATAGTCGCACGAATGGCCGGTGAGTATAATCATAGTCGTAAATCAAGATTTGATTGTCCAAGTCGTGGCTCCCATGTTTTCCGATGAACAGGATGAGATCCTTGTTGAGAAAGTTGCGAAACATCTCTTCTTGTCTTTGATCATTTTAACCAAGAGGTTGAATTGTTCAACAGAAGCGAAAAATATTCGGCAAACATGTTGTGATCTTCACGTAGGTGGTTTGCTGTTGATTTCTGAAATAATCCCTATTCATTCCTCAGTTCAGACATCAAATGTTTTTGAGCCCTTTTCCTCCGTACATTTGGAAAGGAATTTCATTTTCCATCTCTTCAACTAGAAGATATTTAATTAACAACCTTCTACCTCTGCTCAATTTGTTCAAAGCCATTTTCTTGCGACACTACCTTCATGGGACACTTCCTCAATGTGACTGGCTGTCTTGTCGAAAATCGTATAGACACAGACGTTCGAAGCAAAATGGTACACTTTCTATAATCCGCTTTTATGGATTTTGGTAAAACTTTTACTGTTGACTTAAACATAAAAAAGCTTTTGATAGAGTCTGGCACAAAGCTTTGATTTCCAAACTACCCTCATACAGATTCTATCCTTCTCTTTGTAACTTGATCTCTAGTCTCCTTTCCGACCGGTCAATTGCAGCTGCGATAGATGGTCACTTTTTTCTTAAATCTATTAACAGTGGTGTTCTTATGGGTTCTGTCTTGTCACCCACTCTCTCTCTCTCTCTCTCTATTATTCATCAATAATCTTCTAAACCAAACTTCTTGTCCTATCCACTCATGGTGATGATACCTCCTTGCACTTTTCTATATCTTTTCATAGACGTCCAGTCCTCCAGGAAGTAAACAGTTCAAGCAGGGAAGCCACAGAACGCCTGACTCCTGATCTCCCTAAAGTGTCTGACTGGGACAGAGGAAACCTAGAATTGTTCAATGCCTCAAAAACCCAATTCCTCCATCTATCAATTCGACACAACCTTCCAGATAACTATCCTCTCTTCTTCAATGATATCAACTCTTCCCCTCTTCTACGTTGAGCATCCTCGGTTTTTCCTTTACTTATAGTCTTAACTGGAAACTTCACATTTCATCTTAAGCTAAAAACAGCTTTTATGAAGTTAGGTGTTCTGAGTCGTCTCCGCCAGTTTTTCTCACGGCTTCTCCTCCCTCCCCCCCATCAGGTGCAACTCTGTACAGGGGCATTATTCGTCCATGTATGGAGTATGTTTCACATGTCCGGGGGGGGGGGAGGTTTCTCTCATACAATGCTTTTAGACAGGATGGAAGCAAGAGGTTTTCGTCTTATCAACTCCTCTCTTCTAACTGACAGTTATCTTCTATCACTATTTTCACTTTAACCGCTCTTTTGATCATGCTAACTGCATGCCTCCTCTCCTCTCGCGGTCTCGTTGCACAAGACTTTATTTCTCTTACTCTTATTCTGTCCACCTCTCTAATTCAAGATTTAACTAGCATTCTCAATCATTCATCCGTTTCTCTGGTAAACTCTGGAACTTCCTGCTTGCTTCTGTATTTTCTCCTTCCTATGACTTGAACTCTTCTAAGAGAGAGGTTTCAAGACACTTATCCTCCATCATTTGATTTTTCTGTTTCGAATTAAACTATGGGACCTGGCATTAAATGGGCCTTTTTTTTTATATACAATTTTTTGTTGCCCTTGGCCAGCGGCTTTCTTGCATAATAAATAAATAAATAAATAAATAAATAAATAAAAAAAATCGTGCAGCAATAATCGTTGAACAATCATCGTAGAGCGATAATCGTGATGATCGCACCGAGCAAAACTCGCCTTTAAGAGGAGGCAGCTTCGATGCAGAAGGAACTTGGTCTGTTGTGCTTCGTTACGTATACAGTTATATTTCCTCTTGTCGGCAGACTTCTGCAACAACAACAACAACAACAACAACAACA
>NC_087183.1:60000-142500 GCF_035594125.1 Scylla paramamosain
AAAACTCCAATAATTTCCACTACAGCCTCTTTAAAGTAGACGTGGTAAGTTGGCGGAATGTCTTTTTTTTTTTTTTTTTCTTTATTTCGCGAATACGATGTTAAGAAGCAGATTTAGTTTCCCTTGCAGCAGTGGCATGGAGAAGTGTGTGTGTGTGTGTGTGTGTGTGTGTGTGTGTGTGTGTGTGTGTGTGTGTGTGTGTGTGTGTGTGTGTGTGTGTGTGTGTTGTTCTTTCCATTGTTCCCGTCCTATCGTCATCGTCTTTGTTCTTTCTTATTGTTTCTTCCTATTACTATTATTTTTTTTATTTATTCTTTTTTTATTTATTTATTTTTTTATTTTCATCATCTTTCTCCTCCTCCTCCTCCTCCTCCTCCTCCTCATCATCATCATCATTATCATTAACATTCTCATTATCCTTCTCCTGCTCCTTCTCCACATCCACCTTCTTCGCCTCATCATTATCATCATCATCATCATCATCATCATCACCATCATCATACTCTTGTTGTAAAAAATAAACAAATCAATAAATAAACATAAATAGAAATAAAGAAAATGGGAATGACTGTGGGGGCTAACGTTGACACACACACACACACGCACACACACACACACACACACACACACACACACACACACACACACACGACAAAGAACAGACAGGGTAGCAAGCGTCATGAGGAACAACACAAACCCAGGAGAAGCCAAGTGTCTCAAGAGCTGGTACACAATACAAGTGAGAATCTCTATATCTTCCATCTCCTCTTTTCTTCCTCTTTTTTCCCTTTATCGTATTTTGTTTCTGAACTCCATTCTTTTCTTCTTACTCTTACTTTTCTTTTCTCTTACTCCTGTCTTTTTTTTATTCTCTTACTTTTTTTTTCTTTTTATCCTATTCCTCTGAACTTCATTATCCTGTTCTTCTATTTCTCACTTCCTCTTATTCCTTTCCCTTTTCTCCTCCTACTTGTCATCGTGATCTTCATCTTTTTTCTCCTTCTCCTCCACCTCAACATTGTTTCCCGTCTTTTTCTCATCTTTCTCCTCCTCCACCTTCTCCTCCATTATCCTCTTCTCCCTGCACCAGTGCGCAACACAGAAGGGAGTGAATAGCAGTCAAACACAAGAGGAAACTAAGAAGCGAATCTCCCGTAGCATAATATTCGTAAATTTCAATCTATCGTCGTCAATTTCCCAGCACTCCCAGTCACCAGTCACCCTAAGGCGGCCACGGCGGTGTCACTCGCCAGTCTCGCCACTGACCTCGCCTCTTATTCTTACTTTGCTAAATAAAAAAAATGCTCTTCATCTGCATATTCCCTATAGTATAATGGGAGTATTTTGCATTTAGTATGTATATAAAGAGTAATTTATATTTTATCTTACTGTTGAGCTCTGTGCCATAAAGAATCTCATACTGTATTTTGTATCCAGCGTGACAGTAAAACTGTTTTGTTTATTTTGTTACTTATCTTTTTATTTAGAAGGTATTTTAATAATCTGGAGTGTATCATGAAAAATAAGTAAACAGCAGGTAGTGAGCGAAACTCTCTCGACATACATACGAAGCAACCATAAAAGTATAACATTGAAAAATGAATAAATAAAACCTCCGACATGGACTAAACAGCACGTGACTTACAACCTTTGCACTCAGACACTAAACAGCACGTGACTTACAACCTTTGCACTCAGACACTAAACAGCCCGTGACTTACAACCTTTGCACTCAGACACTAAACAGCACGTGACTTACAACCTTTGCACTCAGACACTAAACAGCACGTGACTTACAACCTTTGCACTCAGACACTAAACAGCACGTGACTTACAACCTTTGCACTCAGACACTAAACAGCACGTGACTTACAACCTTTGCACTCAGACACATAAGAAGAAGCCCGCAATATACGCACAGGGCATAACCGTAAAGCTGCAGCATGAAAAGCAAAACGAGAGGTGGAAAACGGCTTTCACTAAAACACTGAAAGCAAATAAATCTCAGCAGAGACTTTTCAATTAAACTATCACTAGAATCATAAAACACACACACACACACACACACACACATCCTGAAAACCCTAAATAGCTTCCACTGGAGTCTGTTAAACTGTCACTACATGAAAACACTCTAGGATGTCACAAATAACTTTTATTGGAACTTGTTAATCACTAGAATTATGGAAACATCTTTGAAAATCGAACTAGATTCTGCTAAATTATCAATTGAATCATGAAAATACCCTTGAAAATCCTAAATAGCTTCCATGAGAATAATTCAAACATTCTTATCAATCACAAATAACTTCCACTAAGTCTTTTATAATATCACTACATGCAAATGCCCTTCAAAACCCCAGATAGCCTACTAGAGCCTGTTACGCTGTCAATGGAATCATGAAATCACCCTTGAAAAAAAAAAAAAGAAGTTTCCTCTAGAGCCTTTTAAACTAGCACTAAAATCATGAAAACACCTCTGAAGACCCAATATAATTTTCACCACCAGAACCTGCAAAGCTATCTCAAATATTACAATACCCAAATAGTTTTCAGTAGAGTCTTTGAAAACCCTGAAGTATTTCCATTAAGGTCACGAAAACACAACTGAAAACCATAAATAACTTCCACTACAGACTATTAACTGTTGTCACGATTAGACGCTCAAATGTTTGACGATAAGGTCTCTCATCTTATCTCACTTTAAAATCCCTCCCCTCTTGCCAACATCCAGCTTACCCCTTCCCTTCCCTTCCTGGTCCCTCTCCCCCTTTCCTGCAGACGACACACATGTGCAAGCGCACGCACGCACGGACGTACACACACTCACTCACACATTCGTAATTGTCTCACCACTGAATCACTCACTAGTATTTATTACACTCTCTGTTATCCCCACCTCACCTATTGCGTAGCAGTCTGGGCGTGTACCTGGCAGTCTTTTATTAAAAAAAATAACTATTGCTCAAAATAAAATATTTAGATGTATTTTCCATATGAATAAGTTTGAATCAACACGCAACATTTATAATGAACAAAATTTTCTGAAGTTTTCAAATATTCATAAACATTTCCTACTGTTAAGTATTTATAAGTATTTTACACAATATTCTGGAGCTCAACCTTTTAAATTAGTACAGACATCATACAATATTCGGGGTAATAATGTCAATCTTATGTGTCCGCAATTCAGAACGACTCTCTTTAAATATAGTGTATTATGCTCCGGTCCACAAATATGGAATTCATTACCTTCGGAAATAAAAATGCTTCTTCATAATGATAACTTGCCAACTTTTAAAAGATCTTTGAAGACATATTTGTATAACTGCCAAAATACATAATTTTAAATTTAACATTTTGAACACAAAACAAACATTTCTATCTGAAATTTCCCTTATTCTTTGCCTGTCCCATGTATAGCAAATTTTTATAGATGTATTTTCTAATGTGGTATTGCAATATGTAGTGTTTATTTCCCTTCATGATATGTTTCGTCTAATTTCCTTTTAATTTTATTATTACTATTATTATTATTATTATTATTATTATTATTATTATTATTATTATTATTATAATTATTATTATTATTATTATCATTATTATTATTATTATGATTATTATTATTGTTATTGTTATTGTTATTATTATTATTACTATTATTATTATTATTATTATTATTATTATTATTATTATTATTATCATTATTATTATTATTATTATTACTATTATTATTATTATTATTATTATTATTATTATTATTATTACTATTATTACTATTATTTCATTATTATTATTATTATTATTATTATTATTATTATTATTATTATTATTATTATTATTATTATTATCAATATTTGCATTTGCAGTATATTTATTGTAATTTCCTTAGCTTTAATCTTGTAATTATTATTGCTATTATTACTAGTCTAGTTACTCAAATAATTCTTTAGATAGTTTACCTAAAATATTGCCAATTGGTGTTGGTGTAAACAATATTCATAATTATGTACATATATGTGACTGTCGGGAAGCTTCGGCTTGACAGTCTCTGCCATCTTTCTTCTTTTGTAAACATGTCTTTCTCAAATGTATTTATGCAAATGGGCAATAAACCTTTACTTACTTACTTTACACACACACACACACACACACACACACACGCACACACATCTTTATCCTCTCACCTCATCTTTCCTTCCACATCTTGGTAGCTTTTCCTTTCCTTTCCTTTTCCTTTAGCTCTTCCCTGCAGCCCCTCTCCCCCCAACACACACACACACACACACACACACACACACACACACACACACACACACACCCTCGCGGGTTCGAATCCCGACCGCAGCGAGGCAAATGGGCGAGCCTCTGAATGTGTAGCCCCTGTTCACTTAGCAGCAAGTAGGTACGGGATGTGACCCGAAAGGTTGTGACCTCGCTGTCCTGGTGTGTGGTGTGTCATTGGTCTCAGTTCTACCCAAAGATCGGTCACTATGAGCTCTGAGCTCTTTCCGTAGGGGAACGGCTGGCTGGGTGACCAGCAGACGACCGTAGGTGAATCACACACACACACACACACACACACACACACATACACTGCTCTTAGCCCCTGTAATCATCTGCCCTGCGTGACCGCGTCCTCAGAGACTCGAGGACCTCAGACCTTGAGCGCCGCCTGCAGGGATCCAGTCTGCTTGTTAGTGGGTCTACTGTCTGCTTGTCTTTGTCTCTCTCCCTCCTTTAACTCTCTGTCTGTCTGTCTGAATGTATGTATGTATTGTATATACGTATGTATGCATGTTTGTCTTTGTCTCTCTCCTTCCTCTCACTCTCTGCCTGTCTATCTATCTCTGTCTGTTTGTCTGTCTGTCTGTCAGTATGTATGTATGTATGTATATATGTACGAGTATATGTATGTATATACGTATGTTTGTTTGTCTTTGCCTCTCTCTGTCTGTCCTTCTGTCTGTCTGTCTGTCTGTCTGTATCTGTTTGCCTGCCTCTTCCCCATCCTCTGTCTGTCCGCCTGTCTGTCTGTCTGTCTGTCTGTCTGTCTGTCTGTCTGCCTGCCTGCCTGCCTCTCTGTCTCTGTTTGTCTGCTTGTCTGTCTGTCTGTCTGTCTGTCTGCCTGCCTGTATGTCTGCTTGTCTGTCTGTCTGTCTGTCTGTCTGTATGCTTGTCTATCTGTGTCTGTCTGTCTACTTCTCTCTTTCTGTCTGTCTGTCTGCTTCTCTGTCTATCTGTCTGTCTGTCTACTTCTCTCTGTCTGTCTGTCTGTCTGTCTGCTTCTCTGTCTATCTGTCTGTCTGTCTACTTCTCTCTGTCTGTCTGTCTGTCTGTCTGCTTCTCTGTCTATCTGTCTGTCTGTCTACTTCTCTCTGTCTGTCTGTCTGTCTGTCTGCTTCTCTGTCTATCTGTCTGTCTGTCTACTTCTCTCTGTCTGTCTGTCTGTCTGTCTGCTTCTCTGTCTATCTGTCTGTCTGTCTACTTCTCTCTGTCTGTCTGTCTGTCTGTCTGCTTCTCTGTCTATCTGTCTGTCTGTCTACTTCTCTCTGTCTGTCTGTCTGTCTGTCTGCTTCTCTGTCTATCTGTCTGTCTGTCTACTTCTCTCTGTCTGTCTGTCTGTCTGTCTGCTTCTCTGTCTATCTGTCTGTCTGTCTACTTCTCTCTGTCTGTCTGTCTGTCTGTCTGCTTCTCTGTCTGCCTTCCTGTCGTCTGTTTGTCTGTCTGTCTGCTTGTTTATATATCTGTCTGTCTATTTGTCTTTGCCTCTTCCTTATCTTCTAATTCAGTATTTGTCTGTCTGCCAATATATCTGTCCGTTTATTTCTCTCTCTCTCTCTCTCTCTCTCTCTCTCTCTCTCTCTCTCTCTCTCTCTCTCTCTCTCTCTCTCTCTCTCTCTCTCTTAACCATGCCATAATAAGGAAGAACAGTGTGTGTGTGTGTGTGTGTGTGTGTGTGTGTGTGTGTGTGTGTGTGTGTGTGTGTGTGTGTGTGTGTGTCGTTAAAAATTAGCCGAGCAGTGTAATCGGTTCCACGGTTGCCTGGTTCAGAGTCCCCGCGCCGCTCCCTCCCTCCCTCCCTCCCTCCCTCCCCGTCCCTGTCCCTGCAACCTCCTCTCACCGCCCCTGTCCCTGCAGCCTCCTCTCACCGCCCCAAACCACACACGCACCCACTACATTATGCTTTTTGTCTGCATCTTAATTGCCTCACAACATCGGCGGAGCGAAGCAATCTGCCTGCTCAATAAAGGTCCGCCCGTGTTGATACTATACAGCTGGGGGAATAATGATGGTGATAATGTTCTCTTCGTATGAAATGGTCGCTTGTGACGTAAAAATATTTGAGGTCTTGATGTACAATATTTGGTATTAATGTGTGTGAGTTGGTCTTGATGTACGATAGTTGGTCTTAATGTATGATAGTTGGTCTTCATGTACGATAGTTGGTCTTGATGTACGATAGTTAGTCATGACGTATGATAGTTGGTCTTGATGTATGATAGGTCTTGATGTACGATACTTGGTCTTTATGTATGATAGTTGGTCTTGATGTATGATAGTTGGTCTTGATGTATGATAGTTGGTCCTGATGTACAATAGTTGGTCTTGATGTAGTTGTCCTGATGTAGAGTAGTTGCTCTTAATGTGCAATAGTTACTCTTAATGTACAATAGTCGCTCTTAATGTGGAATAGTTGCTCCTAATGTGAAACAGTCGCTCTTATTGTGGAATAGTCACTCTTAATATATGTCAAACAATATGAAATAGTTTTAAATGATATGAAATAAATACTTTTAATATAAAATAGTTACTAAAGAGCTGATTGTATATAGACTACTGTATATAGGTGGAATAATGATGCTCGTGATAATAATAATAATGATAATAATAGTAATAATAATAATAATAATAATAATAATAATAATAATAATAATAATAATAATAATAATAATAATAATAATAATAATAACAATAATAAATAATGATAATCTCAAATATAATAATCTCAAATATAATTAGAGATATATACAGCAGTTTTTCTCTACCTGAATCTAACTTTGACATAATACACGGCAGTAATCTAGAAATGGTCGGTTACATGAGGGAAAGTCGTAAAGTAAAACACTAAAGCTCTCTTGTGAAACTGTGGAGAAACTGTAATGGCTGGAGAAACTGTGGATGAACTGTAATGACGAGTGAAACTGTAATGACTGGAGAAACTGTGGAGACACTGTAATGACTGGAGAAACTGTGGAGAAACTGTAATGACGGATGAAACTGTAATGACTGGAGAAACTGTGGAGAAACTGTAATGACTGGTGAAACTGTAATGACTGGAGAAACTGTGGAGACACTGTAATGACTGGAGAAACTGTGGAGAAACTGTAATGACGGATGAAACTGTAATGACTGGAGAAACTGTGGAGAAACTGTAATGACTGGTGAAACTGTAATGACTGGAGAAACTGTGAAGAAACTGTAATGACTGGAGAAACTGTGAAGAAACTGTAATGTCTGGAGAAACTGTGGAGAAACTGTAATGTCTGGAGAAACTGTGAAGAAACTGTAATGTCTGGAGAAACTGTGGAGAAACTGCAATGTCTGGAGAAACTAATATTCTAAGAGTTCTTATAAAAAAAAAAATAGTAGGTAAGTAGTTATATTTTTCTCTTGGATATGATGACTGGTATAAACTTCCTCAGTCGTCTACATTTTTATAGGAAAAGCAGAAGTAATAGTGTGATGATAGCAATAGCCAGCAGAAATACCTGTTCATAAGTAGGCGGGTCATTAAAAGTGGCGTAGGTGGAATAATATGTTTTCTTACAAATATAACTAGAAAAAAAAAAATCAGATACCTCCGCTGATCTCCCCAACTTACCGTGATCTGCTGACAATGCTTGGAGGAAGAATCGCTGCTAAAAATGATTTGCTTTCACATAAAAAATTTCGTGAAGAGAAGAGAAAAGAAGAGAAAAGAAGAGCGAGCAGTGAAAGTCCCAGAGGGGAAGACGTGAGATTTGGAGTGACTCCACCTCCAAAGTTTTATTTATTGTCGTGATTATGCTGATGTGTTGGCGTTGCGTGGAGTGGCCGCCAGATGGAAGCACTGCCCACTATACTCTACCTCGTATTCTTGAACCCTTCTACCCTTCACTAACTATTTTCGAAGACTACATGAATAAAACTAATTAACAATGTTTTTTTTTTTCCACTAATATTATAGATTTTGTTGATTGGTCAATAAAATCACGTAAACACTCTTGGAAACCGCAATAACCGCAACTAGAGCCTCTTGAAAAGTAGGAATAATACGCAGAAATTATTCAGATGACAGGCGTCTGTGTCACCAGCACTTTCTCTCTCTCTCTCTCTCTCTCTCTCTCTCTCTCTCTCTCTCTCTCTCTCTCTCTCTCTCTCTCTCTCTCTCTCTCTCTCTCCGAGTCACTCATTTCTTCGTCTAACCCATATCTTTTCTTTCCACACACAAGGAGGGAAATGTTCGAGGAGGAGGCTGGAAATAGGACGAGGGAGGGAGGAAGATGTTAGAGAAGGAGGATGGAGTTAGGGCGAAGGAATGAGATGTTATAGGAGGAAGTTGGAGTGAAGGAGGTTTGGAGCTATGACAAGAGAGAGAGATGAATATAATAGGGGAAAAAAAAGAGGACATAGAAAGGAATGGGAAGAAATTATAGGTCAGGAAGATCAAAGATAAAGTGTTAGGAATACTTATTACAGGCAGCACTGACAAGTCGCGCTAAACACAGGCAATTTTGCTGTCAAATAATAATATGATAAATGTTGGCTGTCTGTATTATTAAATGCACAGTTTTAGACGAGTCCGCAGATTGCCAAAGTCTGACGATGCAACCTCCGGTGTCCGTGACCCCACCTTCGAGTTTAAATCTTTACTTTTCACGCGTGGAGGAGGTAAAAAAAGAGGGGAAGAAGAAGAAAGTCCGGTTTTTGGCTGCTTTTCCCACTTGAAATATATAGATAAAAAAAAAAAAAGCTAACCAGGCAGGAGAGGCTAACATGGGAGATAACTCAAGATGTCTCGATATCACGATACTCTCGGTTATTCATCACTGGAACCGCGGTGACTCAGGCGGCAGCGCGTCTGACTATTACACAAGTGACCAGGCTTTGAATCCTTCTCACGACCGGTATTGTTCTGGGATTCACCCAGCCTTGAAGTGTGCACCGGGCAGCTGTGACAGGGAAGGTGAAGGTGGCGGAGCGAGAAACTAACCAGCGTACTCCAAATGCCAAGGCTGTCTGTCCTAAGCTCGTCCTATGCAAATGCTCACTGAATTCGGCACCTCTTTGTGATTGTCATTCATCTGTTCAAAAAGTATATGCATAGTTTCATCTGTACGCATGAGTCTCATTACAGCACCGGTGAACTCCTTAAGTGTTAATGAAAGAACGACACTTTATTTGTCTACCTCTGAGTCATTAATGTCATTAATGTCCTTGAGTGCTAATGAGAACGACATTTATTTCCTCTATCTACGTTGGTCGTTCACATCACCCAACCCTTTAGTGCTAATGAGAGAACGACACTTGGTACCCCCGGGTCGTTTATGTCTTAACCTCAAGTTTAATTAGAGAACTAAACATTTGCTACCTCCACTGGTCATTTACATCACCCCACACAGTAAATGCTAATGAGAACGACAATTGTTACCTCATTTCCTCTCAATCATTTGTATGGCCTCGCGTTAATGAGAGAACACTTGTTACCTTATTACATGGAGATCACTTATATCACCTACCTCTAATGTGCTAATGAGAGACGACACCACCTCGTTACTCCGAGGGGTCAGTTGTTTTGAAGCGTAGTTAAGGACACTTCAATGATGTAGTGGATTACGTGTATGTCATTTTGCGACACACACACACAGCTAAGTTACTGATGTCCTGAGATACGCAGAATAAGAGTACCACCAGTAATTAATCAGCAGAGAGTCACTAATCACCACAGGCACCCCCACACACGAGTCAAGGCACACACTTGTCCACGCGCCACCCAGTCCCAGGAAACATCTGAGGTGCAGCGGCTCGCCAGGCAGGCAGGGGCGCCGTCCCGTTGCAAACAGTGACCAGACAATTACTTCCACACTCAACATTTGGGGTTGGCAGTGTGTGTTAGTGGTCAAGTGTGTATTATTTGCATTGGTTGAAATTACTGTTAGTCGCTTTAGTTGGTGTAAAGGTTAGAGATTACGTATTTAGACTACACTAAGTGGTTACCGCAGCAGACACGCATCAGGTCTGTATGAAACGGGAAGGCAGTGCGTTCAGGCTGCGGTAAATACACTAAAAAGCAGAATACACTCATATGTGGTAGCCCTACTTTAAAAGAAGACAGAACAAGAAAAAAAAAAATAAGAAGACAAGAAAAGAAAAACAAGGAAGAATAAATGGAGGAAAAAGAAAGAGGAAATAGACACAGCCAGTATCCGCCACGGTTGTCCTGTAGACTGCGTCACCACCTCCATCACATGACATGTACAAAATTTGACTTATCCAGGGCGCCTAACAGTTTCGTCACAGCAATCCCACACGGTTTCACGGAGCAGAGTGGAAGCAACAGCCACTGAAAGGCTTGAACTGCTCCATCACTCTAAGTTGTCGTTCGTGTTTCGAGGTGATATCCTTAACTTGCACCTCAATATTTCATTAAGCCTGAGAAGAACCCGTGCCAGTCACAGGGTTGAGGTAGAAGACAGCATGGGTAGCAGTAACTGAGCACAAGAGACTGAAGAACCCGTGCCAGTCGTGGGGATGAGCTACAAGAAAGTATGAGTAACAATAACTGAGCACAAGAGACTGAGAAGAATCCCTGCCAGTCGGACAGAGCCTTAGGATAGCACGAATAATATTAAGAGACTAATTCCACACATACGAACTTCAAAATGTCCCATATCTGAGTTTTTCTTTTTTTCTTTTTTTGAAGTATGTCCTAGAACGTTGCCACTGTTATGGATGCCGAGTCATTAAGGGGCTTTAAAAAAAGATTACATAAATTCATGTATGAGGACGATGAGTGAAAGAAACAGGTTGGTATGTTTTCTGCAGGGACTGCCAGACGTAGAGTACTGCAAGCAACCACCGGTCCACTAGCGGCGTGCTGTTCTGTCGTAATCTTGACCGCTGATGTCTCTCTCGGCGCTTGTTATCTACACTTCTCTTTCCTTTACTGCTTTTTGTACTTGATTTGTATTATTTTATTTTATTTTTTATTTTCTGAGGTTTATGTAAAATTATAAACATACATTTATCGTGTTATTATTACTTTCACCAACCATTAATTGCATAAACACCTTTTTTTGCATATTTCATATATATTGTCCGACTCCTTAGGGCGCGATAGACTCAACAACAACAGCTGTCATCGGCGCCACAAGGAGGCACTGCAAGACCAGAAGCAAGTTTTACCCACAGCGCATCATTTCTGTTACACTAACTAAACTCGCCAAGTCTTTGGAATCTCCTTCAATAATTTTTTTGTTTGACAGCGGCATATTAAGCGTTTCTCTCTCTCTCTCTCTCTCTCTCTCTCTCTCTCTCTCTCTCTCTCTCTCTCTCTCTCTCTCTCTCTCTCTCTCTCTCTCTCTCTAATGTTTGGTTCGTAAATGTTATTATTTCTGATTATTACACTTACATAAAGAATATATCTATCTATCTATTTATCTATCTATTTATCTGTCTATCTACACCTATCTATCAATGTACATTTATCCATCTCTACACATCTATCTATATATCTATCTATTTATCTATCTATAAATCTACCTACTTACTTACGTACCTATCTATCGATCCATAATTTTACTTTTTTACACATATCTATCTATCCATCTGTCTGTCTATCTATTTATTTATCTACCAATCTATCAAGCTATACGTATGAGAGCCCCGTGGCAGATGGGCGAGGCACTAAAGTTTGCAGTGCCGGAAGCCCCCACCGCCCCAGGGCCTCGCGGGGATGCCTGGGTCTTCTGCTCGGGGCCACGGGATAGAGAGAGCTGTGTTGTATCGCCTCAGACGCAGAGCAACGTAAAACAGGGAAGTGGTGGTGATACAGGAGTGTGTGTGCTCGTGTTGGTTGCTTATTCTTCGTGAGATTTTTGTTATTATATGAACAGAATGCGTGTGATGGCTATGGAACATTTCTGAATATTTTTTTGGTCACACCTCCAACAGTTGTAAAAGGGATTTAGTTGAAGTGACATAGGTTTTTGAGAAAGTTTTTATGGTTCTAGCGACAGATTAACAAGATATCTACATTGTTAATAGGAGAAACAGTCATGAGAGCCCGGCTAGTTATCTCTGTGGCTTTTGAAAATAGTCGTGATGAGAGAACTTATATTGTAAAGGTGTGGAGAATCAGCTGTTGCTACTACTACTACTACTACTACTACTACTATTACTACTACTACTACTACTACTACTACTACTACTACTACTACTACTACTACTACCGTTGCTACTGTGTGTGTGTGTGTGTGTGTGTGTGTGTGTGTGTGTGTGTGTGTGTGTGACAAGGGTCCTGTTGTGTGCTTCCCGATGACTGACTGACTGACTGACTTAATAATTGACTAAATGAATAGTTGACTTTGATGTGTCACAACAAGAGGATCATATAACGCAGTAAATTACACGCTGAATAATTATATAGTAAGAGAGAGAGAGAGAGAGAGAGAGAGAGAGAGAGAGAGAGAGAGAGAGAGAGAGAGAGAGAGAGAGAGAGAATCACGTGTTATATTCAAATTTCATTCTATTTATGTGTATTCATCTATTTATTTATTTATTTACTTTTATTGTTTTTTCTCTTCCTTTCTTCTTCTTCTTCTTCTTCTTCTTCTTCTTCTTCTTCTTCTTCTTCTTCTTCTTCTTATTATTATTATTATTATTATTATTATCATTCACTCTACTTACATGTTTCCGTTGTCAGTATTAAGTGTCCAACAAGGCAACAGTTAAGTAATACACAAAACAGTACAACTCATTAATATCATCCTTCCTCAGCTGCTCTGCTAATAATAACAATTCAAGTGCACTGACTACACTTTCCACTGCACTTATAAATCTTTTTCTACTTCATGCCCACTGTTATCATGTAATCTGCTTCCTTCTATATTCCTTCTAAGTGCATAGAGACTACCAATTATTAAGTAAATACAATACTACCCGCTAAGGTTACAATGAAGTGTGGTTAAGCAGTAATTCTCCTCCCCTCTCACCTTTATTCTGTCCACCTCACTAAAGCAGGAGTTAACTAGCACCTTCCTTCGCTCCTTCATCCCTTTCATTGGCACACTCTGGAACTTTGTCTCTTTCTGTCTTTCCTCCTCTGTAATGACTCGATCTGTTTCAAAAGTGGAGTAGCAAGAGTCTTCTGGAAATAAATTGATCTAATTTTATTTATTTATTGCTCATTTATTTATTTACTTATTTATTTTTACTAACTTTTAACTGCGAGCGGAAACTTCAGCATGCTATTTTATTATTTTTTCCCTTAGCCAGGAATAAAACACAAAGAATAAAAGACCAAAAGGGTATAATTTCCAGTATACTCCTTAACCAATTTCCATTTATATCCCCCTGTGCACCTCTAACTCCTTCACAACAACTGCCAATTCACGAGCTTCACGCAGGCACCAGGTGTTGACCAGAGCAGAGTAAGGACTCACTCTCCTTCCAGCGTCCTGTTAGCTGAATTTTTAACAGAAGGATAACAAGACGTCTCCGGGATTTAACTGGCCAACCCGAACAGAACTCTTTCCATATTTACCTTATGGAAAGAGGTAATTACGCTGGTGTTTTTTTGGTATAGAGTTTTGTAGCCAGTGTTCTTTTTATACGAAAATGTGTTATTTATGACAGACTTGTGTTCTGAGGCGCCCCGAGCTCTCATCAGGAGTGTTTTCTATGGCCACGGAAATGATTAGTCGGGGTACAGGGATGTTTTTCATTGAGGGTACAAAATCAAGTGTGTGTGTGTGTGTGTGTGTGTGTGTGTGTGTGTGTGTGTGTGTGTGTGTGTGTGTGTGTGAATAGTGTTTTTCAATAGGGCCATGTATGTGTTGGGTTAAAAAATCAGACCTGTAACTTTTCAATCTCTACTAGTCATGAAAACACCCATAAAAATATAAAAAAAAAGATCTCAGCCACCTCATCTCATAAAAGCACTTCCTGAGAACCCCAGCTACCTTTTCCAACCACTAGTCATAAAAACACGCTTGGAAACTCCCAATAACTTCCACCACAACACATCGAAAAAAGAGACAAGACACTGAAACGTTTTGAAATACAGACTTGTTACTTAAATCATTTCACTGCCAGCCATTTTTTTTTTCCATAATCATCTATAAATTTTAAGATACTTATACTGCAGTTTCTTTGTAACCTCTTAATCTCTCTTCTTTCTGCCTCTATAAAAAATTATTTCTTTACAATGTTTCGAATGTTGACGAAGGGAAACCTTACCGGTGGAAGGACTCCGTTGATTTGATCATAATATTAGGATTTGTTCTTAAGCGATTTAAGGTTTTGATTGCACCTCGTACTCTTAAATGATTTTTTTTTTTTTTGTTGCCAAGGGCAACAAAATTATGAATAAAAAAAAGGGCCCAGTTAATGCTAGTTTCCATGCAGATGTCAGATAGAATTAAAAAAAAAAAAAACAGGTCTTGAAACCTCCCTCTTGAAAGAGTTCAAGTCATTGGAAGGAGGAAATACAGAAACAGGCAGGGAGGTGCAAAGTTTACCAGAGAAAGGGAAGGATGATTGAAAATACTGGTTAACTCTTGCATTAGGGAGGTGGACAGAATAACGATGAGAGAAAGAAGAATGTCTTGTTCAGCGAGGCCGCGGGAGGAGAAGAGGCATGCAATTAGCAAGATAAGAAAAGTAGTTAGCGTTAAAATAGCGGTAAAAGAGAGCAAGAGATGTAACGATGCGGTGATGAGGAACAGAATGAAGACAGTCAGTTAGATTGGAGCCTTCAATATTAGGGGTTGTATTCTTAAACGATTTAAACTTAAAATATTAGGGTTTGTATTCTTAAGCCATCGGAGCTTTCACTAATCAGGACTTGTACTCTAAAACGATATGTCTTTTTAGTAACAGCTTAGATTATTGGAACTTTCAGTATTAGAGTTTGTATACTTAGACAATCTAACCTTTCAATATAAAGTCTTACATTCTTAAGTATTGGTGCTCTCAATATTTGTGCTTGTATTCTTAAACGATCTGACCTTTCAGTATTAGATCTTGTACATATTTTTAGTCGATCTGAACTTTCAAAAGCACATTTTGTTTGGACACAAATGTAACTAGTTGGATTATTATCATGTCTTCCTTTAACTATGGCGCAGAATCCTTGTTTAACTGTCACTAGAATCACGAAGACATCCTCGCAAACTCATAACTTTCTCTACAGTCTGTTAAAAGAAGTGAAGAGAGGGCGCTGAAATATTTGAGACTATGGACCCTGTAGGACTGCGAGGCATAACATAAAGACTGTTGCTGCTGCTGCTGAAAATATGGGTAAAAGATGGAGTGAAATAGAGGTCCATTGCTCCTACAGGGTTCTCCTCATAGCAGCTACATTTTAACAAGTTCTGAAAATAAGAATAAAGTCGATTAAACTTGATTTGGGCTCAGGATGCAAGGCAGTGAATGTTATTGATGAAGTGTTAGGTTCGGAGTAAGATGTTGTGAAGTTTAGTAACTTTAGAGAAACTGAGATAGCTAGAGTTCAGCAAGCAGTTTGAAGCTCAGACATTATTGAAATTCCCAAAACAGAAGGGAGAGTTACCTATAGTAGTTTTCTGACACACACACACACACACACACACACACACACACACACACACACACACACACACACACACACACACACACACACTCTAACAGAAGGTAAGTTACTAAGAAAAGGTGTCAAGTCGAGTGCCTGGAACGTAGTGAGGGTAAGAGAGTTGGTGTTCGTGAGGATAAACGGCTACTGAGATAAAATTCACATGAATTACGTACTTGTTTGATGGAGACGTGGAGGTGTGATGGAGTGAGTGTCTTTACTATGGAAAATGGGAATAAAATTAAGTGCTTGTAAAGATGTGTTGGAGTTTGTATGTAGTACGCAGTTATTCAGTGTTGATATAGTAGTGTGAGTGAAAGTAGCTATAACTTAGATAACGGGAGGAGAGATAGTGTTCTTAAAAATGAGAGGACACGGTGTTAAAATTTGCAAGTTGTACGCTGTTATTTGATAGAGATACAAGAGTGTGAATGTGGGAGTGTCTTGAAGGTAGAAAATGGGAATAGAGCTGAATGTTCGTAAAGATGAGGGGGACACTATGCTAACATTTAAAAGTAGTACGCAGTCATTATATACATGTAAGAGTGAGACTGAGTGTTTTTGACATAGAAAACAAAGAGAAAATTAAGTGATTCTGTGTTTTATAACTTTCCTATCCCCAGTATGTCATTGTATAATGCAAGAAAAATAACGTAGATATAAATATAGATACACATAAGACCCTAAAAAAAATAACACTATAATTACACCTATATATCTAAAATGTACTCCACTTTCAATTAACAAACTGAAACTATTCTAAAAGATGACGGGAATACTACTTTCCAAGATTCGTGCCTGTGTAGCCATCTGACGGAGGAGTGGGGCGCGTGAGGCAGTTATCATACTCGTAGCAAAACTGTGGAAATACTGGAGAGCTCTGTAGCGGCGCAACGAGAAGTGGCTGTAGTTGATGGCAGCAGGAGTGTGCTTCACGCCATAGAGGAGGAGAGTACAGGGTGTTAGCTGGTAAAAACGAGTTTGATGGAGCGGAGTTATGTGGGTAGTAGATATGTAAGAGGGAGGTGCTGATAACGGAGTGTAGAGAGCAGGTGTTCGCTTTTTAGTACATCTTGAGGGAGGAAAGTGGCGTTCAGATATACGTAAAAGATGTAACAAGGCTGATGCAGACTAGGTACTTGGGGTTACGTTGCTGAAAAGGACGAGGAGTAACGGATTCAAGTTTGACTGCGTTAGATTTTAGAAGGGAGAAAAGTGGCGTTCTGATATGCGTAAGGGATATGACAAGGCTGATGCAGATTAGATACTTGTGGTTACGTTGCTGAAAAGAACGAGAAGTAACGGATTCAAGTTTGATTATAGTTTAGATTTTAGAAGGGAAAGGGACAGATTCGTACATAAATAGACTGGTAAATGACTGGAATAAGAGTACATTCCGTAATCACGTTATTTGTGCTGAGTCAATAAGGGAGTTTCAAATATTACGTATAGATTTATATCCATAAATCTATACGAATGATAAATGATACAGTATGGTTAATGGTAAGTATGATAAGTGGATAGAGGTATGTATGTTATATGCTTTTCACAGGGACTGCCACGTGTAGACTTACTGACTCTTTGCAGCTTCCCTTATGTTCTGTATCTACACTACTTGCTTGTGCGCTGATGAGAAGAACATAAGAAGTGGCGAGTGTGTGTTACAGTATCCAAGGTGTTCAGCATATCCAGTGCAGTACTTCCTTGGTATACTAAATGACTTGTCGCGACGCCGTTTGAACATTTACTTGTGAAAATAAAACAGGGAAAGTTTTCTGAAAGATGTTTGGAAAAATTGCCTTCTATCACGGCGCCATTTGGACGTAAACTAGTGAAAAAAAGGAAAGAAAAAGATGAAGGAGAAGCTTGAAAAATTAACTTCCGCGTCACAATTTGGAGGTGAAGTGGTGATAGAAGAAAAACCCTATTGCGTGAAAAAAAAGAAAAAATAATAATGGTTAACCCTTGCATTAGGAAGGTGGACAGAATAGGGGTGAGAGACAAGTAAAAAAGTTTTGTGCAGCGAGGAGGGGAGGCATGCAGTTTGCAACATCAGATCACTTAGCGTGAAAATAACGAAAGAAGATAGCAAGAGATGCAACACTGCGGCGATGAAAAAGAGGCTGAAGGTACGAGTGGAAACCTCCCCCACCCATACATGTGAAGCATACTTCATACATGGACGGATAAGGCTCCTGTACAGAGTTAGCTGCTGAGGGTGTGAGAAAAATTGGCTGAGACGACTCAGAACGCCTAACTTCATAGAAGCTGTTTTGGCTAGGGATGAGATGTGAAGTTTCAAGTTTAGATTATTACGAAAGGGCAGAACGAGGATGTTTAGTGCAAATAGAAGAGGGGGACAGTTAAGTGTCGTTGAAAAAAAAGGGATAGTTATCTGGAAGGTTGTGTCAAGCACATAGGAATTGGAGGAATTGAGTTTTTAATGCACTGAACAACATTAAGTTTGCTCTGCCCAGTGAGATATTTTAGAGAGATCAGAAGTCAGGCGTTTCGTGGCATAAGTTGTTTACCTCCTGAATGGTTGGACATCTACAAAAAGATATGAAGAAGTGCAGGGTGGTATCATCAGCGTAGGAGTGGATAAGAGTGGATAGATAATTGATAAACAATAGGACAGGACAGAACCGTGAGCAACACCACTGTTAATAGACTTAAGAGAAGAACAGTGACCATCTACCACAGCAACAATAGAACGGTCAGGAAGGAAACGAGAAGTTACAGAGAGAAGGTTAGAAGCCGTAGGAGGGTAGTTTGGAAATCAAAGCTTTGTGCCAGACTAACAAATGCTCTTGATATGTCTAAGTTAACAGCGAAAGTTTCACCAAAATCTCTAATAAAAGAGGATGACCAAGACTCAGTAAGGAAGGCCAGATCGCCACGGAATCCATGCTACCTAAATAAATCTTCAAGACAAATATAGAATAGGCTTTAAAATAATGGGACCTGTAGCCAAGGAAAGAGAGGAGATAAGGGCGCCCCTGGAACACAAGGCACTAGGGCACGTGTTTGCTGTCATCAGGTTCATCAACAATACCAAACAACACTACCCGAATCCCGTCGCTATGACGTGGAGAGAGTTGCGTCATGTTTAACCAACTCAGAATTTATATTGCTAACTTGCTTTCTTTTGCTCTCTTTATATTTCCAGTCTTTTATTAAACTTATACGTATTTTTTTCAATATATATTATAGCAGTGTGAACATTATTATTTAGAAAGTAGAGAGAGAAGTCATGGTTCAGTCAACTCAGAATTTATATTAGGTACTAATTTCTTTTTATTTTCTGTTTATTTATTTTTATTTTTTTTAGTTGTACCTTAAAGTTCTATGTATTTTATACATCCTGTATCATAGTAGTTTAATTTTACTTATTTATTTATTTATTTATTTTTTTTTTTTTTTACTAAAGGAATGTGCCAAGAAAGAGATTCATAGTTTAGTCAACTCAGAACCTATATTGTTTACTCCATTCCTTCTTCTCTTTCGATATAATTATTCTTTTTATGAAATTTCAGCATATTTATTTATTTTTTTCACTCTTGCTTCTGTAACGTAGCAATATGAATTATTATTTTGTTTTGAGAATGTAGAAGGAAATTGTCTTAGTTAACTTAAAACTTATATTACTTTATTTCCTATTTCCTTTTCATAGTTTTAGTCTTTTCTTAATGTTCTATGTATTTTATCACTCCTGCTTTTGTAAGAGAACAGATGGAATTTTTCCTAAAAGAACGTTAATACAAGTAAGATAATTTTTCTTCTTTTGTATTACAGTGATTATTCAGATTCCTACGTATTTAACTCACTAGTGACTTTACATTATATTAAAATATTCATCCTGTGTTACATTTATGAAGTAGAAGGAGAGGACGTGGAGGAGGAGGAGGAAAAATGTTACAGTACGAGTTTTTTTTCTTGTTTCTAATCTGTAGATGTATTTGTCTTCCTTATTGTTTCTATAATTTTAGTATTTTATTACACGAATTGAAAGTGCAGATTAATCAAAGTACAATAGTTTTCTCCAACAGTGGAAGTGAAATTCTTATTTCCTACTCCCAGCCCAAGCAACGTCAGCCGTGGACGTCAGTCTGTGAGAGTAAGAGAAAGAAGGTGGGTGTATCAGTCTCTCCGGTGGAAGCCTAGTGGCCCTCACCTGACAGACGAAAGCATTAACTATCCTGATTATCAAGGTCTGTCAAAGAAACAGGTAGAGGCATCTGTGAGGGTAAGAGAAAGTGTATCGAGAAGGTTTGTGAGAGGGAGAGGAGAAAATCTGTCTGTGAGAGAGGCATGAATTGACGGTCAGCCTGAGAGCATTACCTCGCCAGGCTCACCGTTTCCATCACATTGTCCTGCTTTATTAAACGTGGTGTTAGTATTTACTAATGCCAGTGTAGCCGTTTTCAATTTTTTAAACACTTTTCCAGCTCCGCACTTCGGGTTACGTAGACCAGACCCGAAGTCGTATTGGAAGTGTTGGTGAGAACTACCCCTCCCCAATAGCAGACCAGAGTGATATTTACCAGTCCTGTGCAACGGAAAGTTATGTTAGAAATATTAAAATGTACCAAAGTGTTCCTGTGCGAAAGAAAATTGTATACATCCTCTAAATTATTATATTTCGGCGTTCGAAATGCCGCGTTCGGGTGCGTTTTGGAAACTGCGCTTGCAGCCTGATGAGTTATGGTTTGTTTAAGGGCAGCCTCCACCGTCACTGACAGGTCCCAGTATTATTTTACTTTTTCTAGAGTCTCAACATGGCTTTCTTACCTTTATCAGATAGATCTTCTCATTGTGAGTAATTTGAACATCATGTACATCCATCGCAAATTATTTATAATGATAGCAATTTTCAAAGATTAGTTAGGTTAAGTTAGCTTTAGTTTGGTCATGGGGTGCTATTTTTGATTGATATTGCTTCTAGAGCAAACACGATCATCATTCATTAATATGAGTGTAAAGAAAATATCAGCAGTACCATTATAAATCGCATTTATCAAAGTATTATAAAACCTCCCACTCGTCTCCTGGACGGCGATTCTTCTGGCCTCGACACAGGTGCGTGCACTTTCATTTTTTTAAGTAGCTAGATTTTCACGTTTCTTCTAATACTGTACACAGAGAAATAGCTAACACGTATCCACATGAACGTTCGTAAGAAACGCTCACTATTAACTATATTACAAGCCAAAATAGGTTCGCCCTTCGCCTCCGATCAAACCACTCTCGCCATCGCTTCGAACATTAACATACAATCACAGATTTTTTCACTGTTACATGTTGCATGATGATACTGAAGGTATGTATGGATAGAGCAACTTTTATTTGGTTATTGCTGGAAGGAAAATGCAAAAGTAGGTCTAGTAAATGAGAAATAACAAAATTCGGCAACTTTTCCTCGTCGCTGAGGGAAGCAGAGCTGCCAACCTATGCGGAAAGCCTAGTATTTACTAACCCGACATTGGAGCTTGCATTCAGTGTTTAACGAATGCAACCGTGGGATCTGTAGAACCAGATACGACCGTGGGGCTTCCTGCTTCGCAATTACTAATACGACATTTAAAAAAAGCGGGCCATTGCATCTTGGCGCGCTGCCATAGGGTGAGGCGAGGGCCATCTCATTTTCACCTTTCCCAGCGCCTCGTTTGTGAATGTGCCTGACAGTTCCTCTGATGTCTTATAGTAGTAAAAGACAAGCAGTGTGGTAAGATGAAGCTTACTGAAGATCCCACATCAGTACTCGAGGCCTCGCTACATCCTTGTGCTGGCCACGGGAACAAGTTCATGCAGGGCCGCTGGCTGAGGGAACTGAGCCAGGTAGGGCAGGTGGTGATACTACAGCGGTGCCGAGGATCTATTTATGGTGATGAGGATCTTATTTATGATTATAAAAACACAGGAGTGAGTGCAATGACTACAAACAATTAGCGTAACGTGAAATAAGTGTTCCAATGACTAGTTTGCGGTTGTTGCTTAGTCTGTGGATCAACAAGTGGCTAAATACACGACTTAGTGCTGCTTGAATACGATCAATTAGTGTGACGTGATATGTTACAATGACTAGCCTACGATTGTTACGTACGTATTCTGAGGATCGGCCAAAAATGGCTAAACTCTGCTTGCTTCTGATAGTATAAACATTCGACTAAGTTAGTGTTACGGGAGTGGTGTTGCATCATTACACTGGTGTATAGTGCTATAGTGAGCAGCAGTTTATGATAGTTGGGTAATCTGTGGATCAGCAGGCAATGCCTAACTAAACACAGCTTACTTCTGATACTTTGAACATTGGACATAATGCAAGGAAGGAAAGAAGGACGTAAGGTGTGTTAGTGGTCAGCTGGTTTTTTATTTACATTGGTTGAAATTATTGTTAGTTGTTTTGTGAGTTGTAAATGTTAGAGATTATTTACACCTACTACAATACAGTGTTACATTACTACAATGTTATGTGCGTTATTACAGTGTTTTTAAGATTGTTGCGTAGTCCTTGAACTGGCAAGAAATGTTTGAACAAACTTTACTTATGATATTCTAGACCTTTCTTCTGATAAGAGAAAAAAATGCCTACACAAACCTTGCTTCTGATAATATAAACTGATTACAGTGTTTTTTTTTTTTTTTTTATCGTTAGTGTTAAGTTAAATAGTGTTACAGTGCATAGGAGTGGATGGGTTAACGTGATCTGAAGAAAGAAAACCAAACAAACCTTATTTTCGTAATCCCTTCAACCCAATGCTACCTGGCTGAAGTGTTCTTATTGTTTTTTTTTTTTTTTTTTTTATGTAGGAAGGACACTGGCCAAGGGCAACAAAAATCTAATAAAAAAATGCCCACTGAAATGCCAGTCCCATAAAAGGGTCAAAGCAGTGGTCAAAAATTGGTGGAAAAGTGTCTTGAAACCTCCCTCTTGAAGGAATTCAAGTCATAGGAAGGTGGAAATACAGAAGCAGGCAGGGAGTTCCAGAGTTTACCAGAGAAAGGGATGAATGATTGTGAATACTGGGTAACTCTTGCGTTAGAGAGATGGACAGAATAGGGGTGAGAGAAAGAAGAAAGGTTTGTGCAGCGAGGCCGCGGAAGGAGGGGAGGCATGCAGTTAGCAAGATCAGAATAGCAGTTAGCATGAAAATAGCGGTAGAAGACAGCTAGATATGCAACATTGCGGCGGTGAGAGAGAGGCTGAAGACAGTCAGTTAGAGGAGAGGAGTTGATGAGACGAAAAGCTTTTGATTCCACCCTGTCTAGAAGAGCAGTATGAGTGGAACCCCCCCCCCCAGACATGTGAAGCATACTCCATACATGGACAGATAAGGCCCTTGTACAGAGTTAGCAGCTGGGGGGGTGAGAAAAACTGGCGGAGACGTCTCAGAACACCTAACTTCATAGAAGCTGTTTTAGCTAGAGATGAAATGTGAAGTTTCCAGTTCAGATTATAAGTAAAGGACAGACCGAGGATGTTCAGTGTAGAAGAGGGGGACAGTTGAGTGTCATTGAAGAAGAGGGGATAGTTGTCTGGAAGGTTGTGTCGAGTTAATAGATGGAGGAATTGAGTTTTTGAGGCATTAAACAATACCAAGTTTGCTCTGCCCCAATCAGAAATTTTAGAAAGATCAGAAGTCAGGCGTTCTGTGGCTTCCCTGCGTGATATGTTTACCTCCTGAAGGGTTGGACGTCTATGAAAAGACGTGGAAAAGTGCAGGGTGGTATCATCAGCGTAGGAGTGGATAGGACAAGAAGATTGGCTTAAAAGATCATTAATGAATAACAAGAAGAGAGTGGGTGACAGGACAGAACCCTGAGGAACACCACTGCTAATAGATTTAGGAGAAGAACAGTGACCGTCTACCACAGCAGCAATAGAACGGTCAGAAAGGAAACTTGAGATGAAGTTACAGAGGGAAGGATAGAAGGGTAAAGGATAGAGGGTAGTTTGGAAATGAAAGCTTTGTGCCAGACTCTATCAAAAGCTTTTGATATGTCCAAGGCAACAGCAAAAGTTTCACCAAAATCTATAAAAGAGGATGACCAAGACTCAGTAAGGAAAGCCAGAAGATCACCAGTAGAGCGGCCTTGACGGAACCCATACTGGCGATCAGATAGAAGGTTGTGAAGTGATAGATGTTTAAGAATCTTCCTGTTGAGGATAGATTCAAAAACTTTAGATAGGCAGGAAATTAAAGCAATAGGACGGTAGTTTGAGGGATTAGAACGGTCACCCTTTTTTAGGAACAGGTTGAATGTAATCAAACTTCCAGCAAGAAGGAAAGGTAGATGTTGACAGACAGAGCTGAAAGAGTTTGACTAGGCAAGGTGCAAGCACGGAGGCACAGTTCCAGTGTTGCAGTGCTAAGTTAGTGTTACAGTGCAAAGGAGTGGATGAATAACTAGTGACTCGAAGAAAACCTGGAAAACGTAATTATTCTCATAACACCTACCCAGTGCTACCTACCTACTTGACCACAGTGTTAATATCGTTGCAATGATAAGTTGAATAGTATTAGAGTGCAAAGGAATTGATAGCTGATTAGTGACCAGAAGAAAATCTAGAAAATCTAAATAATTCTCATAACCTCTTCAAGCCAGTGTTGCTTCAATACAGTGTTACGTGATAGTGGCTGTGCAGCGTTAAATAGTGTCAGAGTGCAAAGAAATCGATATCTAACTAGTGACTTGAAAAAAAAAAAACCTAATCAAACTCATTATTCCTTCAACAGTGTTACGCGAGAATGTCAGAGCAGCCTAGTGTGTGCCGTACATCTCTCTCTCTCTCTCTCTCTCTCTCTCTCTCTCTCTCTCTCTCTCTCTCTCTCTCTCTCTCTCTCTCTCTCTCTCTGTCCCCATAGCTGGCTGGGGCGCTGGGGTGCAGGCGAGGCAACACTCCTGCCCCGCCTCGGACTCCTCGCAGCCTCGTCAAAGGTAAGGCGTGCTCATGTGCACTTTGGTTCAGTAGCTTTACGTAGATGGTTGTTATTTTTTTTTTATTTTATTATTATTACTATTTTTTTTTATATTGTAGTTATGTTTTTGTATTGCTGTGTCCGTGTTTTATTGATATTGACAACACTGGGAAGGCTGTTATTTGTTTGGGTACACACACACACACACACACACACACACACACACACACACACACACACACACACACAAAGAAAAAAGTGTTAACTAAACAGGAAATTTATTTTGCATGGGCACACACACACCCACACACACACACACACACTAGTAATAGTTACAATAATGATGATGATGATGATGATGATGATGATGATGATAATAATAATAATAACAATAGCAATAAAAACAGTATATAGGTATATGTTTGATATATTTATTTCTTTTTATTAATTTACTTACTCGCGTACGGAACACAGTGAGAGACTGGCACAAAGCACGTGCCTCCCCCCAAAAAAGTTATAGGTGATTATGAAAAATATTACGTTGAAAATATTACGTTGAAATTATTAACTTTTTCAAAATCAGCCATTATTTTTATTACGTTTTTTGGATTACGTATATTTGAATTACCTATATATTTTGGATTACTTATTTTTTAATTCCTTATTTTGGATTACCTATGCATTTTAGATCACCTGTATTTGGATTATCTCTATTAGGCCTACCCATATTTATTATCTATAGCCTACTTGGATTACCTGTATTTTTCGGTTACCTATATTTTTGGATTACCTGTATTTGGATTACCCGTATCTGGATTATCTATATATTTGGATTAACTATATTTGGATTACCCATATTTTTTTTATTATATTTAGATTACAGTTTTTGGATTACGTTTTCTTTTGGCAGAGAATTTCATTAAGGTTTAGGAGATATACGTGTTTATATTCTTTTGTTAAGGGATTGAGTAATATAGTCCTCCAGCTACACCAACATCATATCTACTGTGTTATTACTATCATGCTTATAGTACATTTTGAATATTGGCCGTAGTACTGATTGGATTAAGATGGCGAGGGACACATTACCGTTAACCACAGAACCTGTATTATAATCTGTGAGAGAGAGAGAGAGAGAGAGAGAGAGAGAGAGAGAGAGAGAGAGAGAGAGAGAGAGAGAGAGAGAGAGAGAGAGAGAGAGACGGGTAGTAGTAGTAATAGTTGTAGTAGCAGTAAGTAGTAGTAGTAGTAGTAGTAGTAGTAGTAGTAGTAGTAGTAGTAGTAGTGTAACAGTCTTGGGAACATTGAGTGTTAGACCCCAGCGTTCAAATCTCTCTTTCTTCACATTCTTTCACTCTCTCACTTGACCTTCCAGACACACACACACACACACACACACACACACACACACACACACACACACACACACACACAGATTCGCACCCTCCGCGTTTCTTTGACGCGAAGGCGGAACCTTTGTTGTACGAACATGATTTTATTTCATCGCTATACAGGTCATTACTTTTTCTTTAGTCTGGTCTAAGCTAACCTAACTCCTACGTATGCACATGTACTCGTATTACTAATGTGGTTCTAAAATTAGACCATTAGATGGGTTAACAACAACAACAACAACAACAACAACAATAACAGTTACACTACTACTACTACTACTACTACTACTACTACTACTACTACTACTACAGTAACTACTACTACTACTACTAAATTACAAAAACGAAAATTGTATATAACATCGGGTAATGTTTGATATTACAATGGGCACATATTTTGAAACACTGTTCTCTCACTAGGGCTAGGGTTGTCTACGAAGGCCACAGAGATGACCAGTCTGGGTCTCATGGGTGTTAATTCCCATTGCATAATTATTGTTCAGAAATCACTAGCATCGTGAAAACCTTCTAGGAAAACCACAACTCCTAATGCACCAACCAAAAGTAGTTGTGTTAAGACGCCGTAATGTTTCAGGATGGAGTTGATGTGTAGTATACTGGAGTGACGTGGCCATGGTACCAAAATAATACTAGAAACTCGATATGCGGCAGCCGTGTTAAATGTTGACGTTCCTGCTGTTGGTGTTCAGCGGAAATATTGACTTTTTATTGACATCGGAACGTTTGCGTGAATAATCCAGCCGAATATTCATCGCATTCATTGCTACTCGTATTATGAACAGGCGCGGCTGTGGAACTATTATATAGCGCAAACTTTTGTCCTCCTCGTTGCTGCAAACAGGCCTGTGTTGGTAATGTTTTGTGGTGCGCGGCGCGGTGCGAGGCAGCCAGCCACCCACCCACATCAGCTGACGACCAAAACAAACCACTTTTTTACAAACAACTGGGATTTCCACGTCCCCAAACTGTTAACTGCGTGGTGTTAACACTCGGTGCGGGGTATTATACTGTAGCACTGGCTGGTTATTACTGTAATTCTCTCTCTCTCTCTCTCTCTCTCTCTCTCTCTCTCTCTCTCTCTCTCTCTCTCTCTCTCTCTCTCTCTCTCTCTCTCTCTCTCTCTCTCTCTCTCTCTCGTGTTGTTAAAGGATAATAACAATTTGCAAGTTCTGACAAGGTTAAGGGGTAGAAAATTCTCTCTCTCTCTCTCTTTCTCTCTCTCTCTCTCTCTCTCTCTCTCTCTCTCTCTCTCTCTCTCTCTCTCTCTCTCTCTCTCTCTCTCTCTCTCGTGTTGTTAAAGGATACTAACAATTTGCAAGTTCTAACAAGGTTAAGGGGTAGAAAATTCTCTCTCTCTCTCTCTCTTCTCTCTCTCTCTCTCTCTCTCTCTCTCTCTCTCTCTCTCTCTCTCTCTCTCTCTCTCTCTCTCTCTCTCTCTCTCTCTCTCTCTCTTGTTATTGTTAAAGGATAATAACAATTTACAAGTTCTGACAAGGTTAAGGGTAGAAAACTCTCTTTCCCTCCTTCCTTCCCTCTCCTCTTCCCCCCCTCTCTCTCTCTCTCTCTCTCTCTCTCTCTCTCTCTCTCTCTCTCTCTCTCTCTCTCTCGATGACAATGTTCAAAGAAATACAATATAAAGTAGATGGACATATACATTTTCGGAAGGATTAACAGGAATGGTTATGTTACAATGTTGGGCACAGAGTTAGATAATTCTCTCTCTCTCTCTCTCTCTCTCTCTCTCTCTCTCTCTCTCTCTCTCTCTCTCTCTCTCTCTCTCTCTCTCTCTCTCTCTCTGCCACCACATTTTTTTCCGTTCCAAATATTAGTTCTGTTGTTCAATTTTCTTGGTATGGTCTCTGAAATACATTGTTCGTATTTTTTGTTTTGCTAAACGGATCATTCTGATATGAGATGGTTATTGTCTGTACGCTGTGTGGGTGATGGTGTTTGTTGTTGTTGTTGTTGTTTTTGTTGTTGGTGGTGGTGGTGGTGGTGGTGGTGTTTATTTAAATTTTCCTCAGCGCGTCTTCGTACTTAAAAAAAAAAAATAATAATAAAAAAATAAGGAAAAACTAAGGTGATTTAAGCTATCGTAATCTAGGCTGACGTGGCACTTTTATCCTCTGCGAAAGGCGTCTGAGGTGGCTGGTGGTGGAAAAATTTTGTTGCATTTATATAGATTTTTTTTTTTTTTTGTACAGTGAGCAATCTAATATAAAAAAAAAAAATGGTTTCTGTATGGCTGGTGGAGGGACGTGTTCTCTTCACATCTATGCTTCCGTTCTGAGCGGTACGTTTACTACACTTTCTTAGAACATAAAAAAAAAAAAAAACATATAAGAAAACAATGGAAACTGCAAGAGCCCGAAACGATAATTTCTCCCAGTGAGGTCTAAAGCACTGTTCAGGGGGTGCTGTGAACTTATCATTAAACCCAGCTGTGACCTCACTGAACGTTTCCCTTTTGTGTCTCACAACACAAGGGGGCAGTCACAGCCTGCCCTCTAAAGACAACTCTCTTCTTCCACACAAAACTACAAGCACCTAATAACACCAGATCTAAAGATCTAAGATCTAGTTTTCAATCTGTAGAACACCACCTCTCCTTTTCTAAACCTCATCTTCTTTTCCTCACTGAAACTCAGGTGTCTGAGGCAACTGACAGTAGCCCCTTTTCTGTTCCCTCCTACTTTCTCTATCCTCATTTTCGATCCAAAGCTGGATGCTGTGTTTATGTGCGCAATGACTTAACCTGCTCTCGTGCCCACGTTCTTGAATCTTCCGAGCTTTCCACCATCTGGCTACGACTACAGAGTCACTCTCAAACTAAATTTATCTGTGCTGTATACCTCTCTCCTAACTCCTCTGACTATAAGAAATTCTTTGACTACTTAACTTCCAAGGTGGAGCACATTCTGACCCTCTTCCCTTTTGCAGAGATCTCCATTCTTGGAGACTTCAATGTTCACCACCAGCTTTGGCTTTCCTCTCCCTTCACTGACCATCCTGGTGAACTAGCCTACAACTTTGCTAATCTCCACGACCTAGAGCAATTGATGATGCAACACCCTACTCGTATTCCTGACCGTCTTGGAGATACGCCCAACATTCTTGACCTTTTCCTGACCTCTAATCCTGCTTATGCTGTCACCCTTTCTTCTCCGTTGGGCTCCTCCGATCACGATCTCATATCTGTATCTTGTCCTATCGCTCCAATCCCTCTTCAGGAACCCCCTAAGCGAAGGTGCCTCTGGCGTTTTGCCTCTGCTAGTTGGGGGGATCTGAAGAGATATTTTTCTGATTTTCCTTGGAATGAATACTGCTTCCGTGTCAGAGACCCGTCTTTGTGTGCTGAGCGCATAACAGAGGTGATAGTGTCTGGTATGGAGGCGTACATTCCTCACTCATTTTCTCGTCCTAAACCTTCCAAACCTTGGTTTAACACAGCTTGTTCTCGTGCTATACTTGATAGAGAGGTGGCCCACAAAAGGTGCTTAAGCCTTCCATCACCAGAATCTCATGCACTTTATATTTCTGCCCGGAACCATGCCACGTCTGTTCTCCAACTAGCCAAAAACCAAAAAAAACAGAAAGTGTCAGAACCTTTCAAGATCTAACTCCCCTCGTGATTTCTGGCATCTAGCCAAAAATATTTTCAATAACTTTGCTTCTTCTTCTTTCCCTTCTTTATTTCAACCAGATGGCACCACTGCTTTCACATTTATTTCTAAAGCTGAACTCTTCGCTCAAACCTTTGGTAAAAACTCTACCTTGGACGATTCTGGGCTTGTTCCTCCCTCTCCTCCACCCTCTGACTACTTCATGCCACGTATCAAAATTCTTCGCAATGATGTTTTTCATTTCCTCGCTGGCCTAAACCCTCGGAAGGCTTATGGACCTGATGGGGTCCCTCCTATTCTTTTCCGAAACTGCGCCTCCGTGCTTGCACCTTGCCTAGTCAAACTCTTTCAGCTTTGTCTGTCAACATCTACCTTTCCTTTTTGCTGGAAGTTTGCCTACATTCAACCTGTTCTTAAAAAGGGTGACCGTTCTAATCCCTCAAACTACCGTCCTATTGCTTTAATTTCCTGCCTATCTAAAGTTTTTGAATCTATCCTTAACAGGAAGATTCTTAAACATCTATCACTTCACAACCTTCTATCTGATCCCCAGTATGGGTTCCGTCAAGGCCGCTCTACTGGTGATCTTCTGGCTTTCCTTACTGAGTCTTGGTCATTCTCTTTTAGAGATTTTTGCTGTTGCCTTGGACATATCAAAAGCTTTTGATAGACTCTGGCACAAAGCTTTGATTTCCAAACTACCCTCCTACGGCTTCTATCCTTCTTTCTGTAACTTCATCTCAAGTTTCCTTTCTGACCGTTCTATTGCTACTGTGGTAGACGGTCACTGTTCTTCTCCTAAATCTATTAACAGGGGTGTTCCTCAGGGTTCTGTCCTGTCACCCATTCTCTTCTTATTATTCATTAATGATCTTCTAAACCAATCTTCTTGTCCTATCCAGTCCTACGCTGATGATACCACCCTGCACTTTACCACGTCTTTTCATAGACGTCCAACCCTTCAGGAGGTAAACATTTCACGCAGGGAAGCCACAGAACGCCTGACTTCTGATCTTTCTAAAATCTCTGATTGGGGCAGAGCAAACTTGGTATTGTTCAATGCCTCAAAAACTCAATTCCTCCATCTATCAACTCGACACAACCTTCCAGACAACTATCCCCTCTTCTTCAATGACACTCAACTGTCCCCCTCTTCTACACTGAACATCCTCTGTCTGTCCTTTACTTATAATCTGAACTGGAAACTTCACATCTCATCTCTAGCTAAAACAGCTTCTATGAAGTTAGGTGTTCTGAGACGTCTCCGCCAGTTTGCTCAGACTCAGAGACTGTCTGTGTTGCTGAGACTCACCCACCCAGCTGCTAACTCTGTACAAGGGCCTTATCCGTCCATGTATGGAGTATGCTTCACATGTCTGGGTTCCACTCATACTGCTCTTCTAGACAGGGTGGAATCAAAAACTTTTCGTCTCATCAACTCCTCTCCTCTAACTGACTGTCTTCAGCCTCTCTCTCACCGCCGCAATGTTGCATCTCTAGTTATCTTCTACCGCTATTTTCATGCTAACTGCTCTTCTGATCTTGCTAACTGCATGCCTCCACTCCTCCCGCGGCCTCGCTGCACAAAACTTTCTTTCTTTCTTTTCTTTCTTTCTTTCTCTCACCCCTATTCTGTCCACCTCTCTAACGCAAGAGTTAACCAGTATTCTCAATCATTCATCCCTTTCTCTGGTAAACTCTGGAACTCCCTGCCTGCTTCTGTATTTTCACGTTCCTATGACTTGAATTCTTTCAAGAGGGAAGTTTCAAGACACTTATTCATCAATTTTTGACCACTGCTTTGGACCCTTTTATGGGACTGGCATTTCAGTGGGCATTTTTTTTTTATTGGATTTTTGTTGCCCTTGGCCAGTGTCCTTCATACATAAAAAAAAAAAAGGTCTGCACGTGGCAATCCCCGTGTGGATAATGCTTGTTCCCACCTTCCACTCCCATCCATATATATGACTAATCTTCTTATAAAGCTCTCTATGACTCGGCACTAACAGCCTGGTTACTGAGTTCATTCCATTCATCTACCGCTCTTTCAGAACCAATCTCTCTCTCTCTCTCTCTCTCTCTCTCTCTCTCTCTCTCTCTCTCTCTCTCTCTCTCTCTCTCTCTCTCAAGCGTAAATGCATTATCTTGGTTATTTTTTTAAACAGTTGCTTTTCTTCCTTATGTTTCTTAAAAATTTCGTAGTTATAGTACGCTTTCATGTTTTCAAAATGTTTCCTGATATTAAAGAAATTGTTGAGCCTGTTACACAAAATTGGAGGCATCGCATGATAGTTTAATTAGACTTTAAAAGAAGGTTATATATATGCTGGAAGAGAGAGAGAGAGAGAGAGAGAGAGAGAGAGAGAGAGAGAGAGAGAGAGAGAGAGAGAGAGAGAGAGAGAGAGACAACACTGCATGTCTGGAAACAAATGCAGAGCCGGTACGGCAGTGTGGCTCCGTGCAGAGGAGAGACGTAGGGGAGTGTGTGGGGGGGAGGAGGACGCTGGAGACGGACCACCACCCAGGGGGAAGAGGGCAACACCAAACGGAAGGTTCGTGGATGCACTGAAGCAAGGCACGCTGGTGGTGGGTGTGGCAGGTGACAGATGGCAGAAAGAACCTTATTATTAAACACATCAGCGTCGCACCCCACAACTTTCAGAAGGCTGTAGTTGAAGTTACACGGGTTTTGAAAAGTGTTTTTATGGTTCTAGTGACAGATTAACAAGATTCCTACATTGTTGAGAACCCGGCTGATCATCTCTGTGGCCTGAAAAAAAGTCGTCATGAGAGGGCAAGGCGTTTCAGAATACTGGCTTAAGGTGGAGTCGGTGATTCGCTGACCCTCTAACGCAGTGATTCCCAAACTTTTCAGCTTGTTACCCAATTTAATATGCCACAAAATACTGTCAATATTGTTATATGTAGTTAAATTAAAGTACCTGTTAAATATAAGAAGGGTGTAACAATGAGTAAAATACCAATTATACTGCATAAGGCAACACACATGACTGCCTGCTTGCGTCTACCTCGGCTGGTGCTCACAGAGAAACCGTGTTAATTTAACAGAGGCAGGCTGAGGTAATGAGTGGCACGTACTGGGCACATCGTGATCAGAGTTGTTGAGTGACTGTTCTGGAGCACACCTATCAAAACTCTCTTGGCTTTATTTATTTATTTTTTTTTCATGTAGGAGGGACACTGGCCAAGGGCAACAAAAGTCCAATAAAAAAAAATGCCCACTGAAATGCCAGTCCCATACTAATGCTTGCCACATACTAAGATACATATTTCTTCTTTAATAATGTATAGTAGTTTTTGATGCTTGTTGGTATCCGGTTTAACGTATTTACATATATAATAATTTTTATTTCAGATGCTGCATTTTTTTTTTATTTGCAGAATTCTTTACTGTTTTTTGCCACCCCTCCATTACCCCCCCCCGCAAAAAAATAAAAAAGTCATATTACCTAAGTTTGGAAACCTCTGCCCTAACGCCACCACCACCAGACTGTTGAAGGATCTTGGAGTATTCAGCGCAAGTGAGCGAGGGAAGCTTGTTGAGCACAGCCAGCATGCGTGAAAAAAAAGAAGCTGGACAGGAACACGGGTGACGAAACACTTCCACCACATTAAAGGAAGGAATCTTAGAGTACTCCACATAAGGGAACAGTGCTGATATTTTAAGGTGATTTTGAAATTCTGCATCAATTTACATGAAATTTTATGGCTTGTAGCTAAGGTCCCTACTTAACTGTGTAGAAACTTTGAAGACAATACATGAATAAAAAAAAATAAATGAAATAGGAAGAAAAAATAAATAAAATATGAAATCCCCCCAAAATCTGAGCTAAGTTTGACTGATTGAGGGACTAAAACTACTTAACATAATTAGCATTTAAAGTTATCAGTGATGAAACTTGTTATTTGTAAACGGAACTGAAGCTTTTACCCCCAAAATATCTTTTTTATGATTTGTGAAAAGTACAAATCCAACAAGTTTTACAACACTAGGAAAATTTGAATTTGGGTCTGATGAAAGAAAAAAAAAAATTGCGACAAAAACTTGCATCTGAGAAATGCGCTGACTTGTTGACAGTACTGCTTATAGGTCAGTATTTCCCTGCTGCACACTCCAGGTCCCTTCTGATCGCCTTGATTCTCGTTTTCCTTCTGTGTTGAGGGTCCGTGGCCGCGTCCTTTGCTTGAAGGTACTATTCCATTGACAAAGTGGACTTGGTGCCAAGACCCGACAAATTGCTTTCAATAAAGCCCACATTGTAGTTACACACTGGTGTCGCAGATGCCAAGTCTGTCATCATCTTTGAGGCACCTCTGTGTTGTGGCCTTATTCCTGAATAGAGATGTTCATTTCAGTTTTGTGTCATCCTCTGAAAACACTGCGTCATCAGTTCGTGTGATGTGAGTCGCTCATACACAGCTGCCACTTGTTGCAGCTGTGCTTCGAGTTGAAAACAGACTTTCATCTGTGTGTGGCGGTGTTTCCCCATGAGCTATACTCTTGTTATAGAAACACCACGAGTTTTTATCCTTGGCACATTTGTCGTGCTGTGGGTTTTCGTCTGTAGGTGTACAGTGAAAGAAAGTTGACAGGATTTCTTATCACATTTTTTTCTGCACTTGTGTGCACTTTTCTGTTCAGGCTCATCTCCCTGCTACTGCTGCTGCTGCTGCTGCTGCTGCTGCTACTGCTGCTGCTGCTGCTGCTGCTGCTACTGCTGCTGCTGTTGCTGCTGCTTTACTTTTATGTGAGCCACCTCGGGTCTTTTCCAACGCACGAAGGTCAGTGCTAAGTCTTTATGCGACGTGAATGACATACTCCACTTTCACTTTCACTTTCACTCTGCCGTAGGGTCCTGCACCTCCATTCATATCACAAACCGCAAAGTACGCAGCGCTGTCACCATCTGCCACGAAAGTTTTGTATATCCTCTTATGTTCCTAGTTCAGATGCCTCCATTCCTCCCAGAGGGGCCTTCATAATTGGTGCACAATCATCATGTTCACCTTGGAATCAAAACTTGCTCTCACTAATTTTCTTGTTCATCAAAGCCCTTTCCTTACTTACGCAACTATAACATATTTTAGAAGACACTTGATAATCTAAAATAAGTCCAGATTCTACATCAGCAGCAGCACCAGCACCAAATTTAGACCTGAAGCCACGAGCCAGTACCTCTTCCTACACATGATGCTCACGCGCACCACGTCTACTTCTTTCCAGAACACTTTTTGTGTGACTGATAGCATGCTTTGTGGTGTGCCTGGCATACAGCTACTTCCTCATAGCTGCATCAGATTCTAAGCTGAAGCAGTTTGTTTGGTGTAGCAGTTCAGGGAGAGCAGTTTGAGTTAGATGACCATAGTGTTGATATGTTTGGTCATGTATTAATAAGAGAAGAATGGGAGCCGATCAAAACAGCATGGAAAAAAATCAGTTTAGGAACGAAGAGCGAGGGGAAGACAGAGTGAGATGGAGGGGTGGAATCACGGTAGAACTGCAAGGAATGGGAGTCACAGAGGAAGATGCAAGGGACAGAGACAACTGGAGAAGACTCGTGCATTGCAAAAGAAGAAAAAGCAGCAGCAGCATAGTTTTGGGTAGTAAAACTAATTAGGGAGCTGTGATGTATTTTCCTCCTCCTCTCTTCTCCTCTCTTACCACATCAATTCCACACACACCACCTTCCCCACTGCCTCATCCCAGCCTTATCTAGCCTACATACTCCAAATATTTTCCTCACCCTCTCGCCTCCTCCCATCTAACCTGCCCCTTAACTCATAGCATCTGCAGCATCATGGGTTTAGGCTGCGGTGTAGTGGGATGTGTGTGTGTGTGTGTGTGTGTGTGTGTGTGTGTGTGTGTGTGTGTGTGTGTGTGTGTGTGTGTGTGTGTGTGTGTGTGTGTGTGTGTGTATGGTGTGTTGGTTTACATTAGTGGGTGGGTTGTGTGTGGTCTTGCTTCTTAGATAGAAATATATATGAAGTAAAATGAAATAGAAAAGAGAGAGAGAGAGAGAGAGAGAGAGAGAGAGAGAGAGAGAGAGAGAGAGAGAGAGAGAGAGAGAGAGAGAGAGAGAGAGAGAGAGAGAGAGAGAGAGAGAGAGTAGGGTAGTGCTAGCTTGTCCCAGTCCATCCCAGCCTAGTCTTCTCTCTCATTCAGCCTCTAAGAATACCTGTATACGTTCCTTCATACTGTTGAACGCTGTGTACTGTTACTCGTGTAGTATTTTTAAAGGGCTGCTTCATTTATTTACTACGTCAACACAGTACAGTTTTTGAAGCAGCAACAATGATTATGAAGCTGTGTGTGTGTGTGTGTGTGTGTGTGTGTGTGTGTGTGTGTGTGTGTGTGTGTGTGTGTGTGTGTGTGTGTGTGTGTGTGTGTGTGTGTGTGTGTGTGTAATGTTGAATTGTATAATATTTGTACCTGCCTACAGTCCTACACAGTATTCAGCGCGTTGTGATTAATTCCCTGTAGTACTTCTTGACTACGTGTTTATCTCGTGATGTAAATTTACACCAAACAGTATCAAGAATAGCAACACAGAGGATATCAAGCAGCAGCAGACCCAGTAGCCCTTACCAGACTGTTATAAGCTATAGGCTACCAATAGGAAGTGATATATTATTATTATTATTATTATTATTATTATTATTATTATTATTATTATTATTATTATTATTATTATTATTATTATCATTATGTAATAGGAACTGACCAAGACCACAATAATAAGAAAGGCTCACTGAAGCCGCCAGTCCCACAAGAGTAAAGTTGGAAAGAAAGTCCATAGGTACTTAGTGAAGTGGCTCCAAGCTTCCCTCTTGGAATCTTAGGGAGTCTTAATCGCAGGCAGAGAGCTCCACATGAAGGAATGGGAATGCTGGTTGGCTCTTGCATTAGGGAGAGAAAGTAGAAAGTCATGTGCAGCAGCGAGGAGAGGGGAGGCATGCAGTTAGGAAGACCAGGAGAACAGCCAGCGTGGAAAAAAAAAAAAGCGACATATAGCAAGAGATGCAACATTGCGGGGAAGAGAGAGAGAGGCTGAAGACAGTCAGTTACTTGGTACTTGAACTGTGACCAAAACTTTATATAGATACATACATACATAGGCTACAAGCAGTCCCAGTTTATTTCATGCAGTACTTTCTGATGCTTTATTTAATCTAGCCAATAACACTTGAACATAAGAACATAAGAAATAAGGGAAGCTGCAAGAAGCGACCAGGCTTACACGTGGCAGTCCCTGTATGAACACACCTACCTATTTCCATCTGCTATCCCCATCCATAAACTTGTCTAATCTTCTCTTAAAGCTCTCTAGTGTCCTAGCACTAACTACATGATTACTGAGTCCGTTCCACTCATCTACCACTCTATTTGAGAACCAATTTTTTCCTATCTCCTTCCTAAACCTAAATTTTTCAAGCTTGAACCCGTTATTTCTTGTTCTACCCTGGTTGCTGATCCTAAGAATTTTGCTTACATCTCCCTTGTTATAACCCTTATACCACTTAAAGACTTCTATCAGGTCCCCTCTTAACCTACGTCTCTCTAAAGAATGTAAATTTAACAGCTTCAACCTCGCCTCGTAAGGAATACTCCTCATCCCCTGTATCCTTTTTGGAAGATAGTAACTGCAATGAACCACTTTTACTTGACTTCTGATCGTAACTTTACCTACATACATACAAACAATTCCAGCGTGGTACAGTATATATCTTGCAGTACTCTGTGATGCTTCATTTAATGTTGGTGAAAGGATTTAGGGCCTGTTTCATTGTCGCTTCCTTTTGTTGTGATCGTTACCAGTCAGTGATGATGTCCACCACCAACAACGAATCTGATTTCACAGTTGTTTTTCGCGGCGTTGTCTGTTCAGATCCTTACCAGACATTGGAACCTTTGGTCACACTGACTTAGAATACAAGAGCCTCCCTCGTGTACGGGTGGAAACGGGATTTGTGCTGATGGGGAGAATGGGAATTAGTGATACATATTTATTCATATGTTATGTTATTGCCACACGTGGGCTATGTTATGTCACCAGAAAAGTTCAGTCCCCTTGTTTTTTTTTTTTTTTGTTATTATCATGAAATATTGTTCTGGCTGATTCATTATAAGGACGTCAGCTGTCGCAACGTCACGAGCCTTGTTGTTGTTGTTGTTGTTGTTGTTGTTGTTCTCTGAAAGCCACGTTGTTTGGACCTGCCCGCACCACCACCTGCTATGACACCTTGGCTTCCCCGCGCCCCTCCGTCCTGTTACTGCTTGGGAGGAACGTTTATTGTAGCTGGAAACGCTTGGAACCTAATGACTATGATGAACTACTTCTTACTTGACTTCTGACCAACACTGTACCTACAAATTCCAGCGCGACACAGTTTATTTCATGCTGGACTTGTACTTTCTCTGATGCTAGATTTAATGTAGCCAGACACACGTGGAGTATAGTAACCGCAATGAACCACTTACTCTAATAAGGCAAATTACACCACATCGCACTGGCAGAGAGCACCACTTGCACTGTGCTGCCGCTGGAGGATAAAGTATATAAACCAGCCTGCATTTCAATTTCTCCTTCCATTGCTATGAGTGTAATTACCTTGTGGCCAGCCTCGCAGCACGGCCAGGTTAACGGGTGGCGCGCCGAGACCCATGTTTGGAAATGCCGTGGGTTCTCAGAAGGTTGTTTTTCAAAGGCCATAAAGGTATAGGAATTGGTATAAGAATGGGCGCCGTCACGTGTTTTGAATGGATCTGACAAAAGCTTGGCAAGGATGGCAGCGTGTGGCAGGCGCTGAGACTCGTGTTTTAAGTGCTCTGGGTTCTTATAAAGTACTCTTTTTTTTTTTTTTTTTTTTAAGATTATTGAGGTGATGAATTTTCTCGTTGGTATAACAATAAAAGTGTGGCGGGAACTAAGTAAAACACGTGGTTTAAGTGCTCTGGGTTCTTATAAGGTACGTTTTTTTTAAAGACTACTGAGGTGATAAGTCTTGCTGCTATAAGAATAAAAGTGTGGCGGAGATGGTAGCGTGTGGCAGGGACTAAGACCCGTGTTTTAAGTGCTTTGTGCTCTTGCAAGGGGTATTTTTCAAAGGCTACAGAGGCGATAAATCTCTTCATTGGTCTGGGAATGATGCAACTGTGGCAAGGACGATAGCGTGTGGCAGGAGGTGAGACCCATATTGTAAATGATATACATAATAACTCTTCTCATTGGTTTGGGAATGACATGTGTATGGCTGGAACAGTAGTGTGTGTCGGGCGCCCAGACCCGTGTTTTGAAATGCTCTGGTTTCTCGTGTGTGTTTTGCAAGGGCCGCTAATGGTAAGCTGAGTTGTGACTGTTGTGGGCACGATGCAGGTGTGGAGGAAGGTGGACGTGTGGTTAGGTGGGAAGGGAGGAAAGGAGTATGGACGGATATGATACAGGAAAGAAAAAAATGAAACTTGTAACTTAGTAAAAGGAGAGAAAAGAATGTGAATGGATATTAGAAAAAGAAGAAAAAGAAAGTAGTAGTAGTAGTAGTAGTAGTAGTAGAGAGAGAGAGAGAGAGAGAGAGAGAGAGAGAGAGGGGGGGGGGGGGAACACACAAACACACACACACACACACACACACACACACAATGATTGTTAGTAACTCATAACTTTGAAGCAGAATTGTTAACAAACATTCAGTAAGAGCCATGAAGACACACTTAACGCCCCCCCTCCCCCCCTCCCATAGTTAACCTGCACTATAGCTCGTCAGTAATAAAGTCAAGATGAAGAACAGTTGAAAATACACTATAACTTTTCAGCCCCAGAGCTGAAAAAGAGATTTCATTGTTTTTCCAGATGCCTAAGCCAGATGTCATGACAGGATTTGATGAAGTAAAGGGTAGTACTTTTTCGCTATCAAGGTGTTTTGTATCTGAGAGAAGACCTCTGTGTAATTCTCGGAATGTAACTCTCCTCTTCTAACTGACTGTCTTCAGCCTCTCTCGCGTCGCCGCAACGTTGCATCTCTAGCTATCTTCTACTGCTATTTTAATGCTAACTGCTCTTCTGGTCTTGCTAACTGCATGTCTCCCCTCCTCTTGCGGCCTCGCTGCACAAGGCTTTCATCTTTCTCTCACCCCTATTCTGTCCATCTCTCTAATGTAAGAGTTAACCAGTATTCTCAATCATTGATCCCTTTTTCTGGTAAACTCTGGAACTCCCTGCCTGCTTCTCTATTTCCTCATTTAAACTCTTTAAAGAGGAAGGTTGCAATACAGTTATCCTCTAAATTTGGATATTCTTTTTACCTTGCTTTTGGGACTGGCACTTGAGAGGGCCTTTTTCACCCAATATTTTGTTGCCCTTGGTCAGTACCCCTCTTCTTACATCAAAAAAAGTTGGGCAGGATGCTGTACATTGGCCAAGCAGAGTCTCCTGAACCTTGTAATTCATTCCTGGGTCCCGATTATGGTTACTCATCCAGCAGAATTATATCTTACTTTGTTCTGACTGAGTAAGTGACTAAGCGAGTGATTTGATGAAGTTTGGAGCCTGTCTGTGGTACTCTGTAGGTTAGGTTGTGTTAGGTTAGGTTAGGGCACGTTAGGTTTGGCTGGGTCACTGGTTTCCAAACTGGGGGTATATTATGAATGTGATGGGGTTTGTGAGGTGCTTGAGTGCTGACCACCAACTGCACCTGCATGCCACCTGCATACTCTTACATGCAAACAATTCCATCACGATACATGACACATTTTGTATTACCGATACTTTTTTTTTTCGCTAACAAGGAGACATGTCACTTGGTATTCTGTTGAGTCTATCATGTTTAAGTAATGAGTGTAGGAGTGAGTATAGGTTCAGACAAATTAGATAATACGTTAATCTTTTTCTTTATTCCTTTTTGTGTGTAATCCGGTTTGTGTGTCTTTGCAAATCTTTTCTCCCTTCTTCATATCTCCAAAAATTTCGATGCATTATTTCAGCTTTTAGCAGGACATGCTGAAAGTTACTTGGGAATTTCAAGTGTAAACAAAGTCGTCAGGCTCAATAATCTGGATAGGACATGCAATACCGGGTTCGTTCAGACTTGATATAGTTCGATCTAAAAACAGAGATATGAAGAAATGGATTCTCAAGTCGTGGTAGATCAATGGAAAAGACTTAGTAATCAAGTTATTAGTGCCGAGTCAATAGGGAGCCTTAAAAAAAGAAAAAAAAAAGAAAAAAAAACACGTGGTGTTTAACCCTTTGAGTACCAAGACTTTCATTCCGAATATCATTACAAAACTGCATTGACTTTAAGATGTTTTTCTTGTAATGAAGGCGTTAAAAATGTCTTCTAGCTACTTATCATCTAGCATTATATCTACGGTTACTCCTTCCCTGATTAATGACAGGTGATTTTGTGAAGCTTTGAAAGTGTATCTGGTGCTGAAATGGTTAAGAACACAAGGGTCTGTCCAGCAGGGGAGGGCGGCTTGGCGAGTCTTTATGCATTGTTGTGTTTTACTCGTATACCTATTAATTAATACGTATTACTGTGCGACGAACGGAGGAGGTGAGATGTAGCTATTAACCGGCCGTGACAACCCACACCAGTTGACAATGCAGGGCAGAGCATGTGCAGAGGCGACCAAACAGCTGGGTGAGCAATTACTGAGAGCGTCATAATCTGAAGTGTTGGCAAAGCATCCAGGTGCGCAGTTCCCTCACACGATAAAGTGACGGAATGGTTGTATGCAGGGCAGGCTCATCACTGACACGAGAACGGAGAGAACAGCTAGAGTCTCAGTACGTATTATTTATGAAGAAAAAAAGCTACGAAGACTGTTCTCCCCGTCATCCCACAAGCACCAAGTATTCGTGTAACAGTGACGGCTGGCGGAGGCTGGCTGGGGATGGCGGGCTCTGGGACGAGTGCCGCGACCAGTGTTAATATTCAGGCTCTGGCCATAGTAGTAATTGGGTTTTGTGTGGTGCTGCTTTCGCCTGCCTGATCTGGACGGCGGTGCATTTTCCTCTTTGTTTGTATTTGCTGTTTACCATTACTTTTCGTTCCGTGTAGCACTATTGCCAGGCAGAGAGGAAGGAGCGTCGTTCTTTTTCTTCACTTCTTTACTTATTTATCCATGTTCGTGATGTAGACTAGATTTTTTTTTCTACTGCAGCTTTTCTCATGTTCATATAGCGTCGATGTTCCTCACTGGTGCATTGTAGAAAATGAATATTGTTACTATATCTTATTCCTGTAACATCTCTGCATTCGCTTCATTTGTTGGCACGGCGTGTTTCAACTACTGTGGTACTACATTTATATATATTATTCTACCTGATGTATTCAAGTAAACATTCCATGTAAGTATGGAAATAGAATTTTGCATTGTGGTTTTCTCATTCTCTCTCTCTCTCTCTCTCTCTCTCTCTCTCTCTCTCTCTCTCTCTCTCTCTCTCTCTCTCTCTCTCTCTCTCTCTCTCTCTCTCCAGTCCTTCTATCTCATCTTTGGTTTGCCCTATCTCCTTCCATCCGCTTCCATATCTACTACTACTACTACTACTACTACTACTACTACTACTACTACTACTACTACTCCTACTGCTGCTGCTGCTACTACTACTAGTGATGTAGATTAGATCAAGAACAAATATATCCGAGGCGCAATGCATGTACGTCGATTTGGGTACAAAACTATGGAGGCGAGGCTGAGGTGGTGTGAGCGTCAGTAGAGGCGAGGAGTGTGTGGGGAGGATGCTGGAGATGGATCTACCCGGCAGGAGGAAGAGAGGAAGAACAAAGAGAGAGAGGTTATGGCTGCGGTGAACGAAAACAAGCTTGTAATGGGTGTTACTGAGGAAAGCGCAGAAGACAGTGTGTGTTGGAGAAGGTTGATCCGCTGTGGCGACACCTGACGGAGGAGTTCACAGGTGATGTAGGTGGACGGGATCTTCAGTGTTAGGTAGTGAGCAGGTTAGTACAGGAAGTGACGGATTCAGGCTGGGTAAAGTTAGATTTAATTCATTCAGTAGTACAGAGGAAGTCTAATTTAACTGAAACCATCTCTTGTTAGTCAGAAAGGAATGAATGAAGATGTGATTGTAATAGACACTTATTCTTTGATTTGTGACGACCGCTTTTGACTGTTTGGGGACCGACACTTCTGTGGGGCCTTTTTTACCTATAATTTTGTTGATCTTGGCCTATATAGAATAAATAAATAAATAAATAAATAAATAAAATGATTGTTAGCTCCTTGAATATGGAAATGATCACCCTAACTTTCGAAAAAAAAATTCTCATGGTGTCCAGAAAGAAACGTGAGTTCGTGTTGAGAATGTTAAAAAGGAGGAGAGAGGAGAATGGCTCTCAGATAGTGGCGCATGACTGGAACAGACTCAGCGATCAGGGTGTTGGGGCTCAGTCTGCACGGGGCTTTAAGACAAGGTTGGATAAATGCATGGACTGGGATGATAAATGGATAGTATATGTGATTTATATATGTTTTATACCGGGACTGCCACGTGTGCACCTGATGGCTTCCTACAGCTTCCCTTTCTTGTCTGTCTGTTTGTCTGTCTAGCTGCCTACTCACCTATCTGCCTACCTGCCTACCTATCGAGATTGTTGGGGTCATTCTCCATATAATTTTGTGTTGATAATTTGTTTCTATATAATTTCATTACTACCCTCTGATTCCCGTTTTCTTGTATTTTGTTTTCTCCGACATAATTCAACCTTTCACGTATCGAGAGGGAACCACTAGAATAGCTCAAGATCACTTTTCTCTCGTCTTGTGAGCCGGGAAAAGTTATCTTCAATTTAATCTTTGCATTATCGTAAATATAAAAGTAATGTTAAGATAAAATGATAAATATAAATCTCTAATTTATACCTACTTCTACCGAAATCCTCAAAGAGAATCTCTGGAAATTAGCTCCACATTTTCTGGCAGCCTTGCGGTGGGCACAATGCACACACACACAGCACGGGGAGGGACAAGGTGCTGTGAGGTGTGGGAGCGGGCAAGGGTCTGGCGGGACAGGGAGCGGCCTTGTTATGGAGGATTACACATTGGCGTGGCGAGCCTTGCCTTGCCCTCAGTGTTGCTGTGGTCAGTGGTTAGGTTAGGTTAGGTTGGGTGAAGTTAGGTTAGGTTAGGTTAGGTTAGGTTGGTCACCTTCAGGAGGGAAATGTATCGCCTCTAAGTGTATACAGTTGTCTACACTCCTGACGAGCGTGTTTGTGCTTGTGCTTGTACTTGTTTATTGTTTTTGCTTTGGACTACAGCTTTTTTTTTGTGATGGTCCTTTGAATTGTTCTTATATTGGGTTTGTTATCATTATATTTTTGGATCTTGTTAGGATTAAATTTTGTACACTTGTGGTCAATAAGCTATCTATCTATCTATCTGTGTGTTGGGAATGTAAAGCTGAAATGTTTCGTCTTATCAACTAAGTGTACAGTTGTCTACACTCTGATGTGTGTGTTTGTGCTTGTGTTGGGAATGTTATGCTGAAATGTATCCCCTCTAAGTGTATACAGTTGTCTACGCTCCTGATGTGCGTGTTTGTGCTTGCGTTTGTGTTGGTAATGTAATGCTCTAAAGATCCTTAACCCTTTCACTAGTAGACAAATTTTCTTTAATGCCTATAACGTTTTAGACAGTCTTTTGTGCTAGGCTCTCGCGAATATCTTTGTAGCTTAAAAGACAATAATTCCTTCTATTTTTCATCTTTTTTTTTTTTTTTGCTATATCTCCATGCAACAGTTTTTACAATACTAGGAAGGTTAAAGAAGGACAACCACAGTAGAAAAAAAAGGTTAATTTACACGTAGCCATATATTAAGAAGGGATCTGATAGAGGTCCTTAAGTGATATAGTTGGATATAACGAAGGTGACGTAAGCAAAATCCTCATTGTCAATAATCAGGATAGGACAAGAAATAATGGGTTGAAGCTTAGTTACCTAACTTGGATTTGAAAAAGAGATAGAAAGATATTGGTTCTCAAATAGTGGCAGATAAATGGAATAGACTCAGTAATCTCGTTAACAGTGCTGAGTCAGGAGAGAACTTTCGAAGGAGAACAACAGGTGGAAATAAGTAGCCATGTTCTTTATACATATACAGTGACTGCCGTGTGTAGATCTGATGACTCCTTGCACCTTCTCTGATTTTCTCAAGTTCACGTGCAAATTGTCCTCTCTCTCTCTCTCTCTCTCTCTCTCTCTCTCTCTCTCTCTCTCTCTCTCTCTCTCTCTCTCTCTCTCTCTCTCTCTCTCTCTCTCTCTCTCTCTCTCTCTCTCTCTCTCTCTCTCTCTATCATCATCATCATCATCATCTATGCAGTCCTTCCATATCTTCTTTGGTTTGCATCGCCTTTTTCTTCCGTCCACTTCCGTATGTACCATTCTTCTACTGTTACTACCTGTATAAAACATGCATGAATGAGGTTAATTTGTAAACTTCTAACTGCTTAAACTAAACACATTTCACCAAGTCGCCGTGTTAAGCATCAAAGGAGGAGGCAGTAGACACCTGCCGAAACGATAATTACTCCCAGTGAGGTCTAAAGCACTGTTCAGGGGGTGCTGTGAACTTATCATTAAACCCAGCTGTGACCTCACTGAACGTTTCCCTTTGTGTCTCACAACACAAGGGGGCAGTCACAGCCTGCCCTCTAAAGACAACTCTCTTCCTCCACACAAAACTACAAGCATCTAATAACACACACACCCTTCACTCAAAAATTTTAAAATCATCATGGCGACTCCTACACCAGCCTCGGAGTCCCCATCTGGGGAGGGGACCATAAATGTCCCCAGGTCGGACTGCCTTTCTGTCGACGACCCTAAGTCTCTTGACACCCCTCAACTTTTTCTTCATTAACTTCTGTAACATTCGCGGTCTAAGATCTAATTTTCAATCTGTAGAACACCACCTCTCCTCTTCTAAACCTCATCTTCTTTTCCTCACTGAAACTCAGGTGTCTGAGGCAACTGACAGTAGCCCCTTTTCTGTTCCCTCCTACTTTCTCTATCCTCATTTTCGATCCAAAGCTGGATGCTGCGTTTATGTGCGCAATGACTTAACCTGCTCTCGTGCCCACACTCTTGAATCTTCCGAGTTTTCCACCATCTGGCTACGACTACAGAGTCACTCTCATACTAAATTTATCTGTGCTGTATACCTCTCACCTAACTCCTCCGACTATAAGAAATTCTTTGACTACTTAACTTCCAAGGTGGAGCACATTCTGACCCTCTTCCCTTTTGCAGAGATCTCCATTCTTGGAGACTTCAATGTTCACCACCAGCTTTGGCTTTCCTCTCCCTTCACTGACCATCCTGGTGAACTAGCCTACAACTTTGCTATCCTCCACGACCTAGAGCAATTGGTGCAACACCTTTCTTGTATTCCTGACCGTCTTGGAGATACGCCCAACATTCTTGACCCTTTCCTGACCTCTAATCATTCTGCTTATGCTGTCACCCTTTCTTCTCCGTTGGGCTCCTCCGATCACAATCTCATATCTTTATCTTGTCCTATCACTCCAATCCCTCCTCAGGATCTCCCTAAGCGAAGGTGCCTCTGGCGTTTTGCTTCTGCTAGTTGGGGAGACCTGAGGAGGTATTTTTCTGATTTTCCTTGGAATGACTACTGCTTCCGTGTCAGAGACCCGTCTTTGTGTGCTGAGCACATAACAGAGGTGATAGTGTCTGGCATGGAGGCATACATTCCTCGCTCTTTTTCTCGTCCTAAACCTTCTAAACCTTGGTTTAACACAGCTTGTTCTCATGCTATACATGATAGAGAGGTGGCCCACAAAAGGTACTTAAGCCTTCCATCACCAGAATCTCATGCACTTTATATTTCTGCCCGGAACCATGTCAAGTCTGTTCTCCAACTAGCCAAAAACTGCTTCATTAACAGAAAATGTCAATACCTTTCAAGATCTAACTCCCCTCGTGATTTCTGGCATCTAGCCAAAAATATCTCCAATAACTTTGCTTCTTCTTCTTTCCCTCCTCTATTTCAACCAGATGGCACCACTGCTATCACATCTATTTCTAAAGCTGAACTCTTTGCTCAAACATTTGGTGAAAACTCTACCTTGGACGATTCTGGGCTTGTTCCTCCCTCTCCTCCACCCTCTGACTACTTCATGCTACGTATTAAAATTCTTCGCAATGATGTTTTTCATGCCCTCGCTGGCCTAAACCCTCGGAAGGCTTATGGACCTGATGGTGTCCCTCCTATTGTTCTCCGAAACTGTGCCTCCGTGCTTGCACCTTGCCTAGTGAAACTCTTTCAGCTCTGTCTGTCAACATCTACCTTTCCTTCTTGCTGGAAGTTTGCCTACATTCAACCTGTTCCTAAAAAGGGTGACCGTTCTAATCCCTCAAACTACCGTCCTATTGCTTTAATTTCCTGCCTATCTAAAGTTTTTGAATCTATCCTCAACAGGAAGATTCTTAAACATCTATCACTTCACAACATTCTATCTGATCGCCAGTATGGGTTCCGTCAAGGCCGCTCTACTGGTGATCTTCTGGCTTTCCTTACTGAGTCTTGGTCATCCTCTTTTAGAGATTTTGGTGAAACTTTTGCTGTTGCCTTGGACATATCAAAAGCTTTTGATAGAGTCTGGCACAAAGCTTTGATTTCCAAACTACCCTCCTACGGTTTCTATCCTTTTCCCTGTAACTTCATCTCAAGTTTCCTTTCTGACAGTTCTATTGCTGCTGTGGTAGACGGTCACTGTTCTTCTCCTAAATCTACTAACAGTGGTGTTCCTCAGGGTTTTGTCCTGTCACCTACTCTCTTCTTATTATTCATTAATGATCTTCTAAACCAAACTTCTTGTCCTATCCACTCCTACGCTGATGATACCACCCTGCACTTTTCCACGTCTTTTCATAGACGTCCAACCCTTCAGGAGGTAAACATATCACGCAGGGAAGCCACAGAACGCCTGACTTCTGATCTTTCTAAAATTTCTGATTGGGGCAGAGCAAACTTGGTATTGTTCAATGCCCCAAAAACTCAATTTCTCCATCTATCAACTCGAAACAACCTTCCAGACAACTATCCTCTCTTCTTCAGTGACACTCAACTGTCCCCCTCTTCTACATTGAGCATCCTCGGTCTGTCCTTTACTTATAATCTGAACTGGAAACTTCACATCTCATCTTTAGCTAAAACAGCTTCTATGAAGTTAGGTGTTCTGAGACGTCTCCGCCAGTTTTTCTCACCCACCCAGCTGCTAACTCTGTACAAGGGCCTTATCCGTCCATGTATGGAGTATGCTCTCATGCCTGGGGGGGTTCCACTCATACTGCTCTTCTAGACAGGGTGGAATCAAAAGCTTTTCGTCTCATCAACTCCTCTCCTCTAACTGACTGTCTTCAGCCTCTCTCTCACCGCCGCAATGTTGCATATCTAGCTGTCTTCTACCGCTATTTTCATGCTAACTGCTCTTCTGATCTTGCTAACTGCATGCCTCCCCTCCTTCCGCTTCCTCGCTGCACAAGACTTTCTTCTTTCTCTCACCCCTATTCTGTCCACCTCTCTAACGCAAGAGTTAACCAGTATTCTCAATCATTCATCCCTTTCTCTGGTAAACTCTGGAACTCCCTGCCTGCTTCTGTATTTCCACCTTCCTATGACTTGAATTCCTTCAAGAGGGAGGTTTCACGACACTTATTGATCAATTTTTTGACCACTGCTTTGAACCTTTTATGGGACTGGCATTTCAGTGGGCATTTTTTTTTTATTAGATTTTTGTTGCCCTTGGCCAGTGTCCTTCCTACATAGAAAAAAAAAAAAAATCATGAACTGGTGAGACATGCCATGAGGGACGCGGGGCTGTGCTGTCACTGGTCCCCGCGGCGCCTCAAGAGGGAGGGAAGGAGGGACAGCGGTGGTCTGCCTTTCTGGAGTATCTGTCCTTAAATTTTGGATAACTCTTTTGACTACACTCTTTGGGGACTGACACATTCACTGGGCTTTTTTTTTTTTTTTGTAAGGTCCTTTGTTGGCCTAGACTAGTTTCCTCTTATACATGAAAGATTAATAAGTTCAAGTAAATAAGTAACTGTTAATTTCTGAACTGCATTGGGTTTTCTTCAAGGTTACAGAACGGTGTGGTTCAAATGACTGTTGTTGTTGTTGTTGTTGTTGTTGTTGTTTTCTTTCATCATCATCATCATCGTCTTCTTGTTCTTGTTCTTCTTATTATCATTTTCGGTGACCCCACTGACAACAACAGGATGGAATATTTGATGCCTTGACGTGCCCGTAGTTACATTTCTCGCGTGGTATAATCATCAGCGGTTTCTCACATGAATTACCTTTGACTGTTGTGGCTTTCTTTCTTGAGTCTGATAAAGTCATCTATGGAGAGCACAGAGCACACCTCCCTCAGACACCACTGGCAGGCAGCGAAAGGAGTGATGGAGTGCTTCAAATCTCGCGGTACCTGCTGCTTTATTTCCGCACAGCATAAGGCAAATGGAGTGAGTCAGGACGCAGGTGTCATTGTGTCGTGAAGAATGGTTAGCAAGGGTCTGTCATCACCACTCAAGAGGGTCAGAGAGTTCTAGGAAAAGCAGCCTCTGGAAAACCTTGACGATTGCGAACTGTTTCAGAATTGAGCCTTCACTGCTGGACAATTGTTTTTTCAGGGTTATTTTTGCGTTAGTCTCTTAAATAGTTCTGTAGTATAAAACAAAATAATAATTCCCCTTTCTGTCTCCATGCAAATTATCTTTTTACAGTACTCTCAATGCTAACAGAAAGGTGGCCATGGTAGTGAAGGTATCATTGTGTTCGTTAACAAGTAATGAGTTTGTGTAACTTCTTATCAAATCAGTTTACGTGTCTGTCCCCCCTCTCTCTCTCTCTCTCTCTCTCTCTCTCTCTCTCTCTCTCTCTCTCTCTCTCTCTCTCTCTGTTTACTGTAGAGTGTGAATTGTGTGACAATATTACGTACAGCTACACTAAGGGAAGGTGATGGTTGAAGGGTACAGAAAGTCAGTGAGTCAGAATGCACCATCACTTGTTGGTCACTGCATGCAACATGACCTAGGCTATTCAGGTATGCGCTCTCTTTCAAGTTGAGGTGGAGCGGCCTTTTCTGAAGCCACATTACTTTGGCGACAGCAGGTGGTGCTGCTTGAGGTGTTCGGTGAGCTTCTCGCTTATGATCCTCTCCAAGATGTTACTGAGTACGGAGAGGAGCGAGATTGACTGGTAACAAGGCCGGTAGTTACCTGGCTCAGACCTCGACTTCTCTTTATGCACGGGTGTGAGTCGCGCCTCCTTCCTTAGTGACGGCCAGACCCCTCGCTGCAAACAGCAGGGAAACATTTGTGCGAGAGGGCCAGCGAGCTCAACAGCACACTTTTTGAGATGTGGGGTCACGCTGTCAAGACCAGGGGCCTTCCTGGTGTTGACATCCCTCAGGTGTCTTCTGATGGCGTCCTCAGAGATGGCAACGCCCTCCAGTCTCGAGACAGTAAGGCGGGGGAGGGCGGGCAGTTGCCTGTCTGGCTCTGGAGTTGTCATTTTTTTCAGCGAACTGGCGGGCGAGGAGGTCTGCTTTTTTTGACTGGAGACGGCCATATACCCGTCAGGCTTCCTCAGGGCGGGGATACGTTCATGAGAGGAGACACCTTGCCTCTCCTTTACTAATCCCCACCACTGTTTGGCATCAACCTGGTTGGAGGCCAGCTTCCGCCTCATATTCGCCTCGCACCTTGCCTTGGCCCACTTCACTGTCTTTATCATGATCTTGCACGTTCTTCTGTGTAGGGCTTTGTTACACTGTGCCTCCTGCACCGCGTCCAGGCTTTGTACTTTTGCTCAGCAACAGTCTTGCACCTGTACCCGAACCAGGAATGGTCCTTTGCGCTGGTTGAGTACGTCCTGTGTGGCACGTGTTGCTGCTGCAGTGTGCAGAGGACAGTAGTGAGGGCGGTGGTGTCATGGTGCGGGTCCCCGGTGAATATTGTGTCCCAATCTGTCAGGGCCAGGGCCTGCCGCACTGCCACCCAGTCGGCGCGGTGCCACAGCCAGGTGGCTTGCTGGTGATCCTCGTCACGCGCCGGGGCAACGCTGACGGTCGTGAGCACGGCATGATGGTCAGAGCTGCCCACACAGTCGAGAGGGAGGCACTGAACACATTCTTGAGGCAGGTCCGTCACCACTGGGTCCAGGGAGCCTCCACGCTGGTGTGTGGGAAAGTCCACATGATTGTGGAGTCCCTGCACTGCTGTGAGCTCTCTCTCTCTCTCTCTCTCTCTCTCTCTCTCTCTCTCTCTCTCTCTCTCTCTCTCTCTCTCTCCCTCTCTCTGACCGACAGAAGAAAAAAAAAGCATATAATATTGTAGTTTGGTTTTGTTGCAGTACTATATACAAATACAAATAAAAATTTATGGTACGATCGTCTTTAGTAATGACTTTGTAGGAGTTTCAACATTTCCTTGTCACTGTATGAAGGAGGAAATCCGGACAGGGGAACTGCTTGAAGGGGGAAAAGACGAAAAGAAGTTTGTGAACAAGTGCTTTACAGGATCTGTTTCATCGCTATTTGTGGCTAATCATTCACCTAAGTCTTCACCAGCGCACGTATATGTTTATCAACACTCCTTTGGCTGTTCTGAGCATCCGCAGTTCGCAGGACAGCTAGGAACACAACATGCTGAACACGTCAACAAGGAGCGGACAGCTTAGTCACAGTCACCAACAAGGGCACAGCTAATTGGCTAACAACAAAACACCTGGAACAAATGCATACTTTGTACCAATTAAGCTTCCCTGTTCAGTACTCACCGAGCTGCTCAGCGCCTCGTCACTTACACCCACTGCTAGCTTTCTAACTCTTGTGTGGGCTTCAGTGTACGTCACTGTCCAGCGGCACAAATACGCAGACACCTCTCCCAGCCCTTAAAACTGACTGGCAACTACAAGCCACCTACCCGTTCTCTGTCATTTATGTATTCTCTCTCTCTCTCTCTCTCTCTCTCTCTGACCAGTGATGACTGATATATTTTATTTATTTATTTTTTTTTTTGCTGAATATGAATTTTTTTTTTCGTAATGAAAATATTACATAGAAACTGTAAATAAAGACATATTAGTGAGCCACACGAATGGTTTTACGGATTAGGCTATACAACATTTGCTATAAGTTATCAATACATTGTCAACACATATTTTTTTGTATTATGGTTTTTGTGTATTTATTTTTTACCTTTTCTTTTCCTAGTATTATTTTGACTTTGCCTTCATATTGTATTGACAAGCCAAGAAAACGTTCAAAATGTTAACATGATCCACCGCTAGTCATATCGTTTCCTTTTTTCGTTCTTGTTCTTATGCCCCGTAAAGCTATATTCTTCTTATTATTTTGTTAAAAAAAGGAAAAGAAAAAACACAATTTCATGATATATAATTGTTAAAAGACGAATGATTATGAATAACATTTGCTATTATCATACACCGAAGGCGGGACGTGGCGGGTGTGCGTAGCAGGCCATTCATCAACTGCTCTCGCCTGCCTCTGTGTCTAAAGAAGCAAAGGTCCGTGTCCTGAAACGCTTTGCTCTCTCACCACGACTATTTTCAAAGGCTACAGAGATGATTAGCCAGATTATGAAGAGTGTTTCTCCTGTTAGTGACGTAGAAATGATGTATGCCATTACAACCACAGAAAAAAACTATTAAGGCCAACACACACGATCAATTTTTTCGTCAATTAATTGATATCAATTTAATGACGTCAATGAATTGATGGAAAAATTGACCGTGTGTGTGGGATATTGATATCAATTTAATTGAAACAATTTCATTGAATCAATTCATTGAGAGATCAAAACTCCTTTGATATTTATTGATGGGTCTTCAATAAAATAAATCGCAATGTGATACTGAGACGCATTTGGAGAAATGGCTTCTTGCATGGTAGTATTTTGTTTGACTATCATTGGCATCACTAAATTTAGAAGTTCGTCGTAAGATTCGGTGTCCATTCTGAGGAAATTCCTGTAATCCTCTGGCTCGTCGTCCCTTCATTCCCTCAGCAATCGTGTATGTCCTAGTTCCCTTCCACAGAGATACCATTTCTTCGCCCACTTACTCCTCTTCTTTCGCTTTGGAGTGTCCAGAGAACATAAGAACATAAGAACATAAGAAATAAGGGAAGCTGCAAGAAGCGACCAGGCTTACACGTGGCAGTCCCTGTATGAAACACAACTACCTATTTCCATCTGCTATCCCCATCCATAAACTTGTCTAATCTTCTCTTAAAGCTCTCTAGTGTCCTAGCACTAACTACATGATTACTGAGTCCGTTCCACTCATCTACCACTCTATTTGAGAACCAATTTTTTCCTATCTCCTTCCTAAACCTAAATTTTTCAAGCTTGAACCCGTTATTTCTTGTTCTACCCTGGTTGCTGATCCTAAGAATTTTGCTTACATCTCCCTTGTTATAACCCTTATACCACTTAAAGACTTCTATCAGGTCCCCTCTTAACCTACGTCTCTCTAGAGAATGTAAATTTAACCGCTTCAACCTCGCTTCGTAAGGAATACTCCTCATCCCCTGTATCCTTTTAGTCATTCTCCTCTGTACTGATTCTAATAGACCTATATCTTTCCTGTAATGTGGGGACCAGAATTGCACAGCGTAGTCTAGATGAGGTCTGACCAGCGCCAAGTATAACTTTAATATTACTTCCGGCCTTCTACTTTTAACACTCCTAAAAATGAATCCTAGTACCCTATTTGCCTTGTTTCTGGCTTCTATGCATTGTTTCCCTAGACGGAGTTCAGAGCTAACTATAACTCCTAAATCTTTCTCGTACCCTGTACCTACCAGAGTTTGGGTGTTTAATGTGTACCTATTGTGTGGGTTTCCTCTACCTACGCTAAGCACTTTGCATTTATTGATATTAAATTGCATTTGCCATCTATCCGTCCATTCATTCATTCTATCTAAGTCTGTCTGCAAGGCGATGGCATCCGCTTCTGACCTAATTAATCTACCTATCTTTGTGTCATCCGCAAATTTACTAACATCGCTACTAATTCCACTATCCAAGTCATTGATATATATTAGAAATAATAATGGCCCAATTCCTACAGCCACAGATGCTTTCATCTCGAAATTATGAATCAAACTGAAAACTGAAGTAAAATCATTGACCGTGTGTGGCCACAGTGATTTCCTCAATTTTATTGACGTCAATAAATTTATATCAATTAATTGACGAAAAAATTGATCGTGTGTGGGGGCCTTTAGAATCCCGTGCAACGAAACTAACTAGAGCCTTTTGAAAGTAGTGGAGGTGCGGTGTGGAAGTCTCGAGAGAGGCAAATGAGACCTCAGTGTGCTGGGAACTGACCCAACTTAGTGTTGTTATTTTACACTGTTATGCTATGCTGTGCTATACTGTGCTATGCTATGCTATGCTGTGTTTGACCTTTATGTGTCAAAAACCATAAACATACAGTATATCATGACTGCATTGTATTCTTAAGTCTGTAATCTCAGTAACGTGTCTTGCTGTGTCTTCACCCCGATGTATATTCTCCACCGGGAAATATAATGTAAATATTCAGATTACATCATGATATTGTTGTGACTTGATAATGTTACAAGCCACAGCAATGCGTCTTGCTGTGTTTTCTTGCGTCTCAAAGTCTATAAGTCTCGGGAATACATCTTGTCGTGACTCCACTCACGTGTAAATCTCTGAAAATAAATATATTCAAACATTCAGATTACATGACGACTGTTGTCTTCATCAAGTCTGCACTGTGTTACGTGTGAAGGACGACCTGAAGGAGCCTCGGGTCACTGACTGCTGCTGCTGCATAGTCCCCAGGCATGAACAGAGGACAGGGCTGGGCGGGACGAGGCAGGGATGGGTGGGAGAGGAGAGATGGAATTGAGGGGGGACTGGGAGCGTGGTTGGGTAGGAAAAGAAAAATGAGACTGGGGTGAGGTGAAGGGTGGTGGAGTGGTGGATAAGAGACGAAATTGAGGCGTGGGGGGGATATGCGAGCCGAGGGGAGGTGGTGAAGAAGGGAGGGATGTCATGGTTTGGATAAGAGACGAAACTGGTGAGGGTCGGGGAAAGGCGAAGTGAGGGGAAGAGAGGTGGTGAAGAGGGGAGCAGTGTCGTGGGCAAGGCGAGGTGACCAGGTTGTACTCACTAATCAAGGAGAGCAGAGGTCCTCACTCTCATGATAATTACACCAGCAAAGGTGAACATTTCGTGACAGCTGTGGATAATCACCTGTTAGCATGCTTGGGCATCTAATACTTGTAATACGACTGTCGTGTTTGGCAACTAGTGAAGTATTTGTCTCGTGTTTTGTACACGACACTTCGCATGCTTTACCGAAGAGAATTAACAAGGAAAATTCGCTTGTGTGTAAATTTTGTGAAAATTGTATGCTATATCATAAACTTAATTGAATAAAAAAATTAAGAAAAAAAATTAAGGAGTAAATTTTTTTGTGTAGGTAATTTTTTTTTTTTTTTTTTTTTTTGTGTTTAGAAATTTTTTGCACCATATGACTTTAGTGTTGAAGCAAATTAAATAAACGAATTAATGCAGAACATTACAGAAAACATGAAGGCTATGCTATGAGGAGAAAGCACAAGAAGAACAGGCCATAAGTCAGCAGGCAGTCTTTGATTCCTGCCCTGCCAAAACAATTGCAACATGTGACCGCTGTGTTGCAGCAAATTTAGTTAACCAATTACTGCAAAATATTTCATAAAACCTGAAGGACAAGAGGAGGAAACAAAAGGTAGGTCAGATGATAGCAGACACTGTTTGACTCCTGCCTCGCCTGCCTTACCTGAATCTTATCTGCTCGTATCTCACCTCAGCTTCCCTTCCCTTCCTCCCCTTCCCTCCCCTCACCTCACCTCTCCTCTCGTGGACTCAATCAGTTACACGTCAAAGCTCCCTTTATGGTGTTCCCCGTGATGGGCGGTTCTTAAGTTCAGTTTCGCGTAGTAACTTGATTGAGGAAAAGTATGATATGAGGCCCGATTTTTTTCTGAGGTGAATTGGTCATAAGAGCCTGATATCACCTCCCCGCCTGAACTTATTGCCTCAGGTCCCTCTCAGTTTCTCGCCGCTGCTGTACCTGCCGTCCTTCACCAGCTGAGCGCCTTGATAGCTCCGCACGCCAACACACCGACCCTGCGCCAAAAAAAAAGTCTCGTTTCGCTGTTTGTAATGTCCGAGCGCTGAGGTGTCGGTGTTTCATTCCAGGGTCTTTGTGTGTGTGTGTGTGTGTGATACGAGATGGTGGTAAGTATTCGTGTCTTGCTTTTACCTTTTCCCTGCCATGCTTGGTTGTGGTGGTGATGGTGGTGGTGCAGTGACGTGGTGCAAGGTGACGTATCCATACCATCACTATCTCTCTCTCTCTCTCTCTCTCTCTCTCTCTCTCTCTCTCTCTCTCTGCTATATCTTTCCCTGTTTTTGTGTTGTGGGACCATGTTATCGCCCGTCCTTCTCTGCTTCTTGCTAATTCTTTTACTTCCTCTCCTCTGCTTCCTGCTGATTCATCCCTACAGTACGTGTTGTGTGACCATAGCATCGGTTTTCCCCCTTATAGTCCTACTAATTCTTCCGGTTCCTTTTCACTGCTTTCTGCTAATTTTTCTCCTGCTTCTGTGTGTTTTGCCACCACCACCACCATCACCAAAAACTCCCCGACCCCTCATTACCACCACAACCATCATACACTACCCGATCTCTCACCACCACCACTACCACCACCACCACTTAGCAGGCCGCCATTCCCGCCAGCAGCAGGCCGCACACGAGCTTCTCTCACGCAGGTAGTTCACGCCCGCCACGCCAGGCTGGAAGGATATGAGGCGCTGCAGATCAAACACACACACACACACACACACACACACACACATACACACACACACACACACACACACACACACACACACACACACACATCAATATTGCGATCAAACTAAAACATTAAATACATGAGGTCCTTGCTTCTTTACTGCTTTACTTCATTACTTCTATGCAATACATCTCAGATCCAGCTTTAAAAATATTTCCTAACTAAAACCTTCACCATACAAACAAATCAAGTACAATTAAATTCCTGTTTCACAAGTATTATTTACCGAGGCAAAATCGTTGCTACCATCCCTACATCAAGCTTTATAAAATGTAGCACACACACACACACACACACACACACACCGCCACTCCCATTCCGTCATTTCATCCCGGACAGTATTCATTGTATCCTGAAGGCGACTGAGTCATTAGTGGCAGTTCCGGCAGCGTACGGGAAGCCCCTCGCCACACACAGAATTATTTTTTATATTGCATTTTTAATCAGACTTTGAACAGCAGCAGCTTTTTAACTATTCACTTCCTGATAAATGCTGAAGCTCTCCTGTCAGTTATGGGTCCGTTTTCTTTCCTTTTTCTTCTCTTTTTTCTGAGAAATGAAAAAAGCTACTTCAATTTCTTTCTTATCATTCTTTGGTCGTCTGTCTGTCTGGGTTTGTCTTTTTGTCCTTGTTCGTTTGTGTTTCTGTCTGTCTGTCTGTCTCTCTCTCTCTCTCTCTCTCTCTCTCTCTCTCTCTCTCCAGGATAAGGTACCAAACCGGTTAAGAATACAGTAAGGAAGAAAAACTGTTTGGGTGTTTGTTGATGAATATTTATAAACGTCGCTGAAAAGTCTTGTGTGGAACAAAAGAAGGTACTTGTGTTAAATTAAGCTGAGATTCTGCCTCTTACAATGAAACAATAAAAAAAAATAAATAAATAAAGTAAATAAAACATAAGGTCAACATTATAAACGTAGCTTAGAAACTCGTGTAAAAAGTTAAGGAAGGCTTTTTTAAATTAAGCTTAAAAGTTCTTGCCTGTATTGAATTATTGAAATTCTCCTTCACTTTTACTCAATATGAAATTGTAGAAAAAAACAACAACTCAGGTGACAAAAATTTATGTACGTCGTTTTAGAAAGTGTTATAAGGAACGATACAAGGAGTGTTGGATGGAATTACTTGGAGTCGTGAGGTGGTTTAAAAATTCCCTTCGCTAGTTAATCTGTGCCTCGTACTTACATAACATAGAAAAGGAAGACAGAAAAAGAGAAAGAAAAAGAGAGAGCTAATTTAGATTTATTACCATAGCAGAGGAAGCTGAATAAAAGAGTAAGGCTCGTTAAATGTCATCATGTGAAGTGGATTTTTATGTTACTTTGTATTTATGTGAAATAGTGAGACAAAAACATATCAAGAGTCTGGTGAGTGTATTAACTTTCAGAAAATAATGTGTAAAGAGAAAAGTGTTGTATATTGACACCTGTGCAGTGGTGAGGCGACTGAGGAAGCTCCTGTCACCATTGAATTTCTGCCTTCAACCTAACCTAACCTAACCTAACCCAACCTAACCTAACTTAACCTAACCTAACCCAACCCAACCCAACACAACCCAACCCAACCCAACACAATCCAACCCAACTTAACCTAACCTAACCTAGCCTTACTTTAACTTAATATCGGTACGAACCAGTCAGGAAAAGTCAAGTGTGTGGTGACTTTATTAACGCTGCTTCAGAAAGTACTGTACTATAAATATAGGTCGCATGTGGTGAAATTACTCAGAATGATGAAGTGGTTGAGAAGTCTCCCCTACTAGTGAATGCCCGCCTCGCACTTACCTAACATGAACTACTGAGACGAAAAATAAAGTCTAGTGATTTATAAAATCACTAGACTTTATTTTTCGTGTTAAAACGTAGAAAAAAGTGCAAAAACTTATGTTAAATTAAATTAGTGGGAGTGGTGTGGAGCTTAACCATTCATTCTACGCCTCCACTGATGAATCTCCAGCACACACTTACCTCACAGAGTATTAAGAGGGAGACAATAGCAGTGTTCATATAAGGTAACATAGAGTGTGACATAAAAAAAGTCATGTTATATTTAATTATTCTGAGTAGTGAGGAGGTCAAACTTTTCACGCCTCCAGTAGTGAAGCTCCACCACACAATTGTGAAATATTAACGGGTAAAGTCTCTCTGGTGATCATATAAAGCATAATGAAACAAAGTAGTATAGAAACTCACGTTAGATTTGATTACTTTGACACGCACACACACACAATAATTCTTCCACATACTCGTACTGGCCTCTTCCTTCCACCCAACCATTCCTCTTCCACTGTTTCCATCCCCACCCAGCTATCCCCACACCCAGCCTGTCATCCTCTTGCCTAGTCATCCCTTTCTTTCCTGTCCTGCCTTATTCCCTATCCAAGTTATTCTCCACTCTGTCCTAGCCATCTCACAACCAGCCTGCCCTACACTACCTATCCATCCCTCGCTCGCCTGACCTTCCTCAACCTCTTGTGACGTCGCAGATCTCTAGATGGACGGTACTTGGAACTGAATCCTGAGACGAATCATCTTGGCAGCGCGAGACTCAAGGGACGAGGCTGATATGATTGTGTGTGGCGTAAATGTACGTATGTAGCTTACCACAAATAGTTGTATAAGTATACAGGTCTTCTGCAGTTTATTCTTCCTATATACTGATGAGTCTTGCGCACCAGATAACAATATTGCTTCTCCTATCGCCGTTTCCTAGAGTGAGGGGTTGGCTCCTTGTACGAGTCTTCTCCAGTTCTTTCTGTCCATTGCATCTTCCTCTGTGACTCCCATCCTTTCCAGTTCTACCACAATTTCTTCCCTCCATCTCACTCTGTCTCATTGTAAGCAGCAATGTTCCTGCGTCACCTCATCTTGGTTTTTGTGAGTCATGTTAATTACTCACAGCTTGGTTACGAGCTGAAACGCTCGAGCTGCTTCACTGCGTCACTCACTGTTCATGCTCATCTCTATCAGCGTCCACGTCTCCTTTATTGACAGCATAACTCTTATTTCCATATAAAAAAATAAAAAAATATATATTAGTATGTAAAAGTATGATACATTCGTGTGAATACAATTTCTTGGACAGATATCACGCCGCTGCCTCTATGTATTTACAGAACAAGCCAGCGCCAAGTACACGAGTTGGGACGAAACGACACCGTGACGCAGTGGGCCTCTGGTCTCGTGGACAGTGATCTGCCGCAAGAGGAAGAATGCACGTGAGTTTTGTCCTGGCCACGGAATTCCGGATAACGCAGGTGTTTGGGAGAGTGGATGATCAGACAGGACTGAGTAGATGCTGAGTCTCGGGAGTGAACTGTGTGGTGCAGGACTGTAGCGGTTATGCAGTCTCTTTATAACGAGAGACACATCGTGGAGGAGGCTGGCGAGTGCTCTCAACACACGTGACGGAGCGGCGCCATGGTAACTGTGACCGTGGCCAGGAAGTCTCTTGTGCTGAACACTGCAATGTTGTGTTATCAAGACTGTGTATTGGTGCAGCGCATACAGTCGGATCACTAAGCGTGTTGTAGTGATGAAACTATGGAAACTATGGCGAATGATTATTGATCGTTGGAAAAAAGCATAGGTGTGATAATAATTCGGTGCTTGAGTTACACTAACACTCCATCACTACCGCCACCACGGCCATCACCACCATCACCACCGCCATAACCACCGCCGCTACTAAGAGTAAGTACATGATTCTTGTTCTCGTTAATAGTGATAGGAAGGAAATATCTCCATTTTTCCCCCGTATACTGTGGAAGTGCTGCCTCAACACACCGCCGCCGCCGCTATGAGAAGTACATGATTCTTGTTCACCTTTACAGTGTTGTGTTGGTGGTTGGCTGCGGCTGCGATAGGAAGTATTGTTACACCGTTATGATATCGCTGGTCGTACGAGTGAGGTAACAATTCCTAGTATTAAGGAAAGGTCACATTGTTTGCTACAGAAGACCATACGGCATGGAAGTGGGGGGGGGGGGGCGGTCTTTTGATGAATAAATAAAGACCAGGAAATTATATTTTTTACACGTATCGTTAAGCTGAAGTACCATGCTTAGTAGTAATCAAATTAAACAGTATAATATCAAATGAAAACCATAGATATACTCACCAGCACACACACCTACGGTACACTGAAGCCACAGAAAAGCTTATAAAGATACGGAAGAAGCAATGAAAAGACACAAGACCCGGAACCCCGGCTGCACTTCGCTCCCGGCTTCACATTCCCGGCTTAAACCAGCCAAGAATTGCACTTTTTTTTAATTATTATACAGAGAGAGAGAGAGAGAGAGAGAGAGAGAGAGAGAGAGAGAGAGAGAGAGAGAGAATGTACGTGGTGTGTTTTACTTCTCATACTCATTTCCAGCATTTTTTTTTCTCCTGTCGCTAAAGATTATGACCGCGCTGCCAGGGACTTTGTACTTACTCTCACCATTTTTCAGTCCAGTTCACTAATGCAGGAGTAAAGCCACATTTTCTCTCTTTAATCTCTTGTAATTGTCAACAACAGAAGGATCTCCATTTTTTCTTATTTAAGCCACATTTTCTCTCTTTAATCTCTTGTCAACACCAGAAGGATCCCCATTATTTCTTATTTAAGACACATTTTTTCTCTTTAATCTCTAGTCAACACCAGAAGGATCTCCATTATTTCTTATTTATCTTCCTATGAGTTGAATTAGTTCAGTGAAGGAATACCATGACACACCTGGAACTGGTCGTGGTGTCTGGAACTTTTCGTTTTGTTGTTTTTATGTGTAAACACGAAGGTAGTTTGATTCTGGTTTATATGATGGTAATAGCAGAAGTAGTAGTAGTAGCTGTTGTTGTTGTGGTATTAATATTAGAAATAGTGATAATCGCAGCAGCAGCAATAGGAGCAGTGTACTTTCAATACATAACCTACACAGCACCAGTATAGTTCTTACCACCACCACCACCACCACCACTTCTACTATCCAGCATGTCAGTGGGCGGAGTTTTGGGGATTCACAAGACACATAATACTCTTATATTTAAAACATTTTCCCAACCCCTGGCATGTCTTGTGCGGCGTAAATAATGAAACAAGAGGGTCCGCGTGTTCCCCGTCCTGCCCTGTGGCTTAGCAAGGGGGAGAGGCGGCCTCCACTTAGACTCTGCTTCGATCTGTCCCTTAAGTCGCAGCTGGCGGGTCCGAGGCAGGCGGCAGTAACCCAAGACACTACAAAGGCACACCTGCCGGCCTGCGTTTTCTACTAAGAGATAAAGAAGAGTCGCTATGATTAAAAAACGAATTTAAAGATTGCTTTTGGAGAGAAATGCGTGTGGCTGGCGTGTCATAAGCAGCGTGTGCTTTGCTTCAGTTAATGATCTCGACGTGCTATGCTTTTGATTTTATTTGAAGTGAAGGATGAAAAGTACGCCGGAAGATTAAAATTTCAACACAAATAAAAGAATAAAAAAATAAATAAATAAATGAAAAATCACAGAATCACATCGGAACCATATTTCTAAACAGTCCTAATGAGAGAGCAGAGTGTTTAAGAATAGAGACCTCGCTGACAGGCGAATTGTGACGCGGGGCTGCTGAGGTGCGGGGCGGCGAGGGGTTGTCACGTCACGGTGGCTGCGGCGGAGGAATCAGCAGCGGTCCCTCGGCGGCAGGGAATCAATATCAGGGCTTCCAACACTTTCTTTATAATTCAAGGAGAAAATCACTGAAATGTGCTATCCATTGTGTCCATTAAACACACGAGGTGGAGGCGACAGTGGCCTGAAGATTGTGTCCTAGAGCTAACGAGGAAAGTTGTGTGTGTGTGTGTGTGTGTGTGTGTGTGTGTGTGTGTGTGTGTGTGTGTGTGTGTGTGCAGGGGGAAGCGTGAAAATAAGTGGGTGTTGGATGAGGATTATTTATTTATTTGCATGAGAGAGAGAGAGAGAGAGAGAGAGAGAGAGAGAGAGAGAGAGAGAGAGAGAGAGAGAGAGAGAGAGAGAGAGAGAGACTGACTGACTGACTGACTGACTGACTCCACATCCACACCCACTTATCGACACACACACACACACACACACACACACACACACACACACACACACATACACACACACACACACACACACACACACACACACACACACACACACACACACACACACACACACACACACACACACACACACACACACGATATTAATAAGAATATAAGCCCATAAGCTATAAAGGTGAGTCATTAAAGTAATAAAAGCAGCATGAGAAAGACGTGGGACGGAAAAATAAATGTCAGAGCGTCACACTTTCGGTTTCTCGTTTCTGCAATCCTAAAGGTGTCCAGTGGCAGTTATCGGGGTTTACAAGAGTGTTTCCATGATTACTAATAGTTTAACAGGCTTTATTAATTTCTTTCTTTCTTTATTTATTTGAGGGAGAAGGTTTTCATTTTTTTTTTTTTTTTTGTACTAATGGCAGTCAGCAAGTCCGTCAGTTAGTTCATCAGTTAGTCTGTCACTCACCCAGTCAGTCTGTTAATCAGTCAGTCAGATAGGCAGCCGGACATACGTAGAGCGCCAGACGCCATGGCTGAAAAATTTAGGCAGAAATAATGTTTTCCGTATCGCTGCCAAATATAAATATGTTCATTAATTCTGTTTTACAGGGAGGCTATTTTGCCATGGAAGTATTTGAAGTGAGACCAAATAATATTCTCGTGAATAATTAAATCGGATCGAAACTGATATTTTGCAAATAAAACATTTCACGCAGGGAAGCCACAAAACGCTTGACTTCTGATCTTTCTAAAATTTCTGATTGGGGCAGAGCAAACTTGGTATTGTTCAATGCCTCAAAAACTCAATTCTTCCATCAATCAACTCGACACAACCTTCCAGACAACTATCCACTCTTCTTCAATGACACTCAACTGCCCCCCTCTTCTACACTGAACATCCTTGGTCTGTCCTTTACTTATAATCTGAACTGGAAACTTCACATCTCATCTCTAGCTAAAACAGCTTCTATGAAGTTAGGTGTTCTGAGACGTCTCCGCAAGTTTTTCTCACCCCCCCAGCTGCTAACTCTGTACAAGGGCCTTATCCGTCCATGTATGGAGTATGCTTCACTTGTCTGGGAGGGTTCCACTCATACTGCTCTTGTAGACAGGGTGGAATCAAGAGCTTTTCGTCTCATCAACTCCTCTCCTCTAACTGACTGTCTTCAGCCTCTCTCTCACCGCCGCAATGTTGCATCTCTAGCCGTCTTCTACCGCTATTTTCATGGTAACTGCTCTTCTGATCTCGCTAACTGCATGCCTCCCCTCCTCCCGCGGCCTCGCTGCACAAGACTTTCTTCTTTCTCTCACCCCTATTCTGTCCACCTCTCTAACGCAAGAGTTAACCAGTATTCTCAATCATTCATCCCTTTCTCTGGTAAACTCTGGAACTCCCTGCCTGCTTCTGTATTTCCACCTTCCTATGACTTGAATTCCTTCAAGAGGGAGGTTTCAAGACACTTATTCATCAATTTTTGACTACTGCTTTGACCCTTTTGTGGGACTGGCATTTCAGTGGGCATTTTTTCTATTGGATTTTTGTTGCCCTTTGCCAGTGTTCTTCCTACATAAAAAAGAAAATAATAATAACTTTTACATATTATTCGTGAAATAAAAACGGTGATCATGTTGTTGCCCTTTGCCAGTGTTCTTCCTACATAAAAAAGAAAATAATAATAACTTTTACATATTATTCGTGAAATAAAAACGGTGATCATGCGACCGGGGATCAGCGACACGCGCGCCTGTGACTCCACCACGACTGGGATAAATGTAGTAGTGGTTTATTTTTAGAGGCTGCTAATTATAAGGTAGAATAATCAGGTACGCTGAGGTCATGCATGGAGTAGTGAGTGTGAGTTAGTGTGGTAGTAATGAGTGGTCAATAATGAATAAATAAATAAAATAGAAAAATATAAAAGCTAGCATGAGAGAAAGATGACACGGAAAGTTACGTGACATTTGTTTTTCTTTTCACGACAGAGAAATAACATTGTTTTGTTTACCACACAGAACCATTGTGAAGGAGACTGACAAAACTAGAAGTGTGGGAAAGAGAAGCAGCCTGGATAGTTAACATGGCATTTGAGTTATTTCAGCTCGTGACGTGACCAGCACAGAGAAGCAATACAGTTCAGGTTTACCACACAGAGAACATTTTTTGAAGCGATACTGAAAAAAAAGATACAAGTATAAGAAAGAGATGAGAAGGAGAATTTTGTGGCTGGCTTATGTTATTTCCATCACAGAGACGAAAATTAATATACCTTACACATAATACACAGGTTACTGTTGTGAGAGAGACGCACAAATGCAAGAAAGAGATGAGACACGGAGAATTACGTGAGAGTTGTTTTGTTTTCCCTTCACATTGCTTAGACTCGCCACTCTGGAAATCATCGTGGAAGGACAGAAAATAATAATTAAATAAATACGTGCAAGAAAAACAGAAGATAAAAATAACGTAAGATCTTGGGAATTACCACCATAGAAGGGAAAGGAAAGAAAAATCGTGAAAGAAACACACACACACACACACACACACACACACACACACAATATCTAAGAGATAATACGGACTTTGTTACAAGGTTTGGGGTTATCAATGTAGTTTATCTTCGCCTACACTGAGGAAACATAAGAGACAGACGTATAGCGTACGTAATGTGTAGTCATCGCCGGACCTCACCAGACAAGAATAAATCTGAAACGTACATAAAAAAAGCGGGATAAAGGAGGATTCCATGCCTTACAATAGCAGTTCCCGGGAGACTTGGTCGGTGGGAGGAGAAAACAAGAAACTCCTGTGTGTGACATTGCCACAAGATTAAACAAATTAATGGTCCGCACAACCTTTTGGGGAGGCGGCTATGCGGGGGGAGGGGAAGGGAGTGAGGGAGTGTGATAGAGAAAGGAAAACATTGCGAGGGAAGGGTAAGGAAATGTGACAGGGAAGGGAAACATAGAGTGGTATTTGTGTCTCCCAGCGTCATGATTGGATGCGTGTAGGAAGAGTGGCGGTGGTGTTAGAATTATGATTGTGTTGCTGTTGTTAGTGTTGATGGTGGTGTTAATGAGTGTGTTAAGGGTTTGTTGTTATGTTGTGGTATTGATGGTTGTAGTGGTGATTATGGTAGTGTTAGGCTTGTTATTATAATGTGTGTTAGTAGTGGGAACGGTGGTGTAATAATAATAATAATAATAATAATAATAATAATAATAATAATAATAATAATAATAATGATAAAAACTGCAGCAGCAGCAACAACACTGGTAGCAGCAAAAGATTATTATAAAAACTAACAGTAATGTAACTTTCTAACATGGTCATCCTTCACATAATTAGCACCAGTGAGTTTGTCAGGCCGCCAGGAGTCAGTCCCCACAGCATGCGTCTCTGGCCCCCTGTACCGGCTGGCGTGCCCTGTGATCCACACACGTACTGTCTCCCTCTCTCAGGTTCCTTTCGTTATCCTCCTCACTGCCTCTCCCCAGCGCTCTACGAAGGTTGTATCTGTGTTTCCTGCTACCCTTACCTCTATTACCTCTGCCTTGCCCCCTCTCCTCTACACAGGGGTTGATAGACACCTGCAGGGTGAAGAGGGGCGGTTCTGAACGGGTCTGTCTTATGGAGCAGTGAAGGGATTGGCTGGATTAGTAGCGGGTAGCGGTGAGCGGAGTTAATTGTGTGTAAAACCAATTGAGGGATAAATCAGAGACACGTGGAGAGGGGCCGCTTTGGTGTGGGTGTTATGCATCGCTAATGGTATTACTGTCTTGAAAGGCCAACTGAGCATCTCTTGCCCTTGCGCTGTTTGCATCTACTCAGGCGAGTCTGGACTGAGGCGGACGTGAAGGGCTGCAGGTGATGGCTGGTGCTGTAATCCCCGGCGTGGACTGGCTACACGTGTCTGAACTCAGGTTATGCTTGTGTGGGAAGACTTGGAGACTGAGGCGTAGTTTGGAATTGTGACCTGTTGACTGTTGTTTTGGCTTCTTAAGCTCTTAGTTTCATAGTATAATTTCCAAATACTTAGTGAGGTTACAGGAATTTTTCCAAATAGTTATACTTTCGTAGTTTATACAGTGGCTCTGAAATAATGAGTTCTGCTGTGTGCAGTTTTATAATCTTTTCCTAATAACTATTCTGCTCTGTACGTTTTTGTAAAGCCTGAAAAAAGGAGGTTCTGCTGTGTATTTTTGTAGGGTCCCTGGGATAGTCGGTATGCTGTATGCTTTAATAGGCTTTTCAAATATGATTTCTGCTGTGTGCATTTCTGTAAGGTCTCTGAAACAGCACATTGCGTCAGGGTTGTGTCCCAGGTGACGTCTGGCCAGCACAGGAGCAGATGGCAAGAGAGGGAACGCTGGATTTCTTGCCAATGGTTTGTTTCCTTTGGGCGACAGCGGATCAGTTCACCTTCCCCTCCAGTAACGGATCACTGTGTACCTCTGCTAATGGCTTCTCCTCTCCCTCCGAGCTGCGTCTTCCAGTTGTCACCACCTGGGTTTCATTTGTCACCATCCTTAACCATTCTTAACTATCCCAAACTTCTCTATTTTCCGCCACTTTCTTTACACACACACACTCACACACACACATACACACACACACTCTCTCTCTCTCTCTCTCTCTCTCTCTCTCTCTCTCTCTCTCTCTCTCTCTCTCTCTCTCTCTCTCTCTCTCTCTCTCTCTCTCTCTCTCTCTCTTCTACTTCATTAGAAAAGTAATTGCATCTAGGAACAGAAAAGTCATGGTCAGTCCTGTGATTCAGCAATATTTCTAACACAGTGATGGTTATTGGTATGTTATATTATGAAGGTGATCTCAAGGGAACTGACGATTATTAAGTATACAGTTAAGACACTTCAAATTTTGGATGATACATTGTTTTTATATTTTACCCTATAGGAGTCATAACTTTTGTCCTTCTTACACACTTCATAAAAATATGCTAGAAAGAGTAATATATTGTTGGATGTCTTGGCGCGCTTCCCTTCACGGTTGTGTAATGATGTCTTCTCATCCAGGGAGTTGCTCATCCTGTCATTAACCTCTTTAATCTCTCCTCGAGGCTCCTCTGCTTAACCTCAATAACCTCGTCTCCGTGGATGTGCTGTGACGAGTTTTCCGCCTCGTATTAAAAAGGTTCTCATTATCGTATATTTGAAAGCCTTACGCAACACATTACTGACGTGTTTTCTCTTTGTACTATTGAGGCTTTTCCACTTTTCTTTACTTTATCTCCATTCGCCTTGATTTTCGTTATTTATCAAGATTCGCGGGACTTCTGATTTCGCTTTTCATTTCGTTCTTGCCTAAGAAAAATAAAATTGATATAATTTGTCAGACTACGCAGATACTTTAGTTTTGTCTTATTTGTTTCAACAGTTTTCCTCCCAGTGCCTTTGTTCCAGACAGCTGTGTGATAATTGTGACTAGTTTCATCAATATTTCCCATCCGGATAACCTTGCACTCCACCACTCCTTCCCGGCATGTCAGTCAAATACTTCACGGGAAGGCAATGCACAAATGCACTCTGCTCTGCTTCTACCCCGGAACACTAAATTTGTTGTTTGTGCGGCAGAGCAAAAACACAGATGTCTATTTACATTAAAAGTTTGCCTCGTTGCTCCTCGCCAAAAATAGAAAATATTTTAACATAATGGAATTTCTGTTACATGTCGCATAAGAAATAACATTTTTGAATTTCTTATTCTTTTCATCCATCTTGAAAACATAAGAAATCAATGAGTTAATATTATCACTCCATAATATTGAGAAAAATAAGTTGGCAGAGAAAAGGTCCCTTGAAAGGTTTAACAACGTAACATAAAGTAAGGAGCCTGCAAAAGGTCAGTCAGTCCACACAAGGCAGCTCTGGAGCACTTAATAAAGCTTACCACCTGCAATATTCATCCAGAAATTCATCTGACATCTTAAAGAAATCTAATGTCTATGGACTTTGCTGCACGACACTATCTGTACACAGTTCCTTACAACTTCCTTTATTTTGTTATGGTCTCATGCTCTTATATCAGAATTGTGCACCAGCTTTAAGACCATATTCGTAAACACCCTTGCCAGCGTCCTGACTACTTCCAAACGTCTCCACCTGAAGTGTCACGGATCTTTAAGGGTGTTTTCATGGTTGTAGTGGCAGACTGACTAGCTCCCTACATTGTTAACAAGAAAAGCTCTCTGGAGAACCTGGCCAGTCATCTCTGAATACTGACTTTACTACCACAAGTGCTTCATGGATCTCCCCACCTTCGCAGTCTGGGTGTTGTGGATATGTAATGTACCGTACCATGTTTCATTTTGTACCTCCATTTATTGTACGCTTGACAACCCTGTAATCCTCAGTCTGGCTGGTGCTTCCGAGGTAGTTACGCGCTCAGGGTCTGCCACGGCATTGTTCCTTTGTTCCTGGCCTTAATATAGAAACCACAGTCTGCACGTGTTTCTGTAAAGAATCTACAACTTACTGGCTGTCCTGTTCCGACACCTACCTCACTGTGTATTCGCTCATTCCTTCCTTACACTTGTGCTTGAATGGGGCAGGTAATTGCTGCTGCTCAGTCTGTAGGGATGTGCTTCACTTCCTCTCTCCAAATACACGAACATCTGTCAGGCAAATTGTACCTACCTCTCATTCTCAGGTTTCGGAATATCTACTCTAGTGCTCTCTCTCTCTCTCTCTCTCTCTCTCTCTCTCTCTCTCTCTCTCTCTCTCTCTCTCTCTCTCTCTCTCTCTCTCTCTCTCTCTCTCTCATATCCTTTTTCCGTGTGTTCCGTGTCTGTCAAAATTTTTCCACATGTATTCTTTCTTTCTTTCTTTTTCTTTCTTTCTTTCTCTTTTTCTCAGCTCAATTACATCTCCGTGTGTCTCCTCTGCGCCTCGATTGCTTCCGCGTCGTCCTGTGCTTCAGTCTGAGTCATGCACAACCTGCCGTTCTCAGAGTGTTGTCGTTTTCTCCCTTGCTGCCCCACCTGTCCCACCTGTCCTCCTTGCTTCTTTGTTTTCAGTTATACCTCTTGCGCTTCTTCCTTTGCATTTTACCTTAGCTTTTTTTCTTGAATGCTGGGTACGTGATTCTCATTATGACTCTCTCTCTCTCTCTCTCTCTCTCTCTCTCTCTCTCTCTCTCTCTCTCTCTCTCTCTCTCTCTCTCTCTCTCATTTTTTAATCGTCTATCTTTTAAAAAATTTACTTTTTTATTTTTGTTCCTTTTATGTTTTTCTGAGTCTTTTACTATCTTTTTTTTTGACTCGATTGTTTTATTGTTTTAATCTCCATTAATTGTTAGCACTTTTGGTTTTAAGATATTTCAAAATCGTGCTAGATTTTGTCGAGAGAGAGAGAGAGAGAGAGAGAGAGAGAGAGAGAGAGAGAGAGAGAGAGAGAGAGAGAGAGAGAGTAGCAGTAGTAGTAGTAGTAGTAGTAGTAGTAGAAGTAGTAGTAGTAGTAGTAGTAGTAGTAGTAGTAGTAGTAGTAATAGTAGTAGCAGTAGCAATGGCAGTGGTGGTAATGTAGTGGGCATTTTTTTTATTGGATTTTTGTTGCCCTTGGCCATTGTCCTTCCTACATAAAAAAAAAGTAGAAGTAGTAGTAGTAGTAGTAGTAGTAGTAGTAGTAGTAGTAGTAGTAGTAATAGTAACAGTAGTAGTAGTGGAGCATCATTCTCATCCCTGTTCCCGTAATGCATAAAGTAGATAAACTCAAGAAAATTAAAACTGAATTTGTATGCATGGGATGTATTCCGCCAGGGAGATGATTTTCATATCCGACACACACACACACACACACACACACACACACACACACACACACACACACACACACACACACACACACACACACACACACACACACACACACACGTGTATGCGTCACAAGTAGGAATGATAACATGTATAACTTTTCTCTCTTTCCCTTTCATTTATTTTGTATCGTTTTACTTCACTCCATCTTCTGTTATTTTATCAAGTGTAACTAAAATAAATGCATGTGAATAAGGAGGAAAATAATGACCTCCATCTTTCTCTCTGTTCACTTCACTCAACTTTCTCTTCCTTTTTGAAATGTAGGAATTTAAAAATGAAAGAGTATATCACTCTATTGTTTACTTCTTTTTGAAATGTAGGTATCTGAAAATTAATCCATCAAGTCTAAGGAGGAAAATAATAACATACACCTTTCTCCCTTCACTGAAAACATAAGTATATTTTTGTTCTTTCTTCCTTCCATCTTTTTCTTCACTCCATTTTCTATTCCCTCTTGAAGTGTATCTAAAAAAAAAATTGCACATGTCTGGGTTAGAAAATATAAACAGAAATATACCGTCCTCCCTTGTCTCATTTTAATTTTTCGCTTCACTCCTATTCTGTTTGGAAATGTATCTAAAAACAAGTGCTTATTGTGTCTAAGGAAAAAAAAAATAACAAAGTGCATCTTAGAAGAAAATAGCATCTTTCCCTTTTACTTATTATCATCTTTCTGCTTTACTCCACCTCTTCTTCCCTTACCTTTTATAAATGTATCTAGAATTGAACACTCATGCCTAAGGAAGAAAACAATAACGAAAAGTTCATCTCTGAAAAAAAAATAATAATAATATCATACACTCTTCTCCCTTTACTTATTTTCATCTTTTCGCTTCAGTTCACCTTCCCTTGCCTTGCCTTTTAGAAATGTGTGCAGGTCGTGGGAAGTAAAGTATATCTGTGCGGTCAGTTTCATCCTGAGTTTAGCAGCAGCATCGTCTTCCTTTTTGCTTCCATTTATTGTTTTGCCTTAGCCGGTGCAAGTGCGTGCGGCGGTCAGAGCGAGTCAGGAGGCTTTCCACTGAATGGCGGGGTCGGGTATATGAACCCCGCTGGTCGCCTCGCCTCGCTTTGTTGAGGAGTAAGAGACGTCTAGAGAGCTGAGTCCAGTCGAGTCCAGCCCTCCAGGATCTGTCTTGCTCTCAGGACGTGCTGCAACGCTGCTTTTTCTATTTTTATTAGCAGTATGTTTGGTCAGTGTTTATAGGGTTCGGTTAGAGGTCTTGGGGAAGAAAACATATTAAGTCGTTCTGATCAAGGAAAGATATCTTTTCTCATTTTTCACTCATTCACTTTTGCTTTCTGCTTCCTGCTGATCAAAAACTATAGACGCAAGCAAATAAAGAGATGGCAACATTTGTCTAGCACTCAAACCATACAGTGTTCAAGTGTGCTGGAGCCTAAGCTGGAATGAATAATACCACGGAAAATTTGAGATCTCTTGATGAAATCACAGCGAAAATGATTTTGTTGGCAATGGTAAAACCCTATAGTACTTGAACCCTGAACGAAGCAAATCCCCATTCGCTTCACTTGAGCAGACAAGAGGAATTCAAATGTCAAGATTTAAAAAAAGGAAGAGCGAAGAAGAGCAGAGTGGGAGAATGGAAGGGAAGAACAAATGAGAGGAAGAAATAAAATATTGGGAGAGGGAAGAGTGAAAGGTCAATTTTCAGGGTCAGGTTCTGGGTTGGTTTAGTGTGGTGCTAACGAGCCGGTGCGTGGAGAGCTGTGCGGGGCTTGTGTTCCAGGCATCCCGCTGCGGTGTGAGGGGAGGAGCCCGCCACCGCGCTAGTAACTGAAATGAAAAAAAAAAAAAATGTATTGTGAAGGATACTGTGAAGCGGTGAGGTTGGGTACTAACGAAAAAGAAAAAAAAATATTGCAAAATTGGCAGGAATGTACCGAGAGTTCTTTCTAATAAAATGAAGTAAAAGAGAATGCAATATAGATGCGGTGAGGCTTGCACGCAAATGAATGGACCAAAAAAATATATATATAAAAAAAACCTGCCTAATGTTAAATGAATTATGGAAAGAGTATCACCAATAAAAGGAACTAAAAGAAAATGTAACATTGATGTGGTGAGGGTGCACGATAACAGATGAACTATAGTAACATTGATGTGGTGAGGATGTGGTGAGGGTGCACGATAACAGATGAACTGTAAAGAATGTATTATGTTACGTGAAGTGGGACAAGAATTCTCACCAATAAAGCGAGATAAAAGAAAATGTAGTATGGATGTGGCGAGGGTGCACACTGATAGGTGGACAAAAAGAATACTTAATGATGAATAAGATGTGGCAGGAGTCCACACAAAATAAGACGAACTGAAGGAGAATCTAACATGGCAGCGTGAGTGCACACTTACAGGTGAATTAAAGGAATGTGTTAATATAAAAATGTGACACAATTTCTTACTCTAGGTGCATAAAAAGGAAACGTAGAATATGTGACGTTGGATGTACATTAATGAAAGGACTTACAAATGAATATAACGCAAGAGAGGTTGTGTAGGAAGTTTTCACGAATAATTCAAGTCAAAGAAAATGTGTTGTGAGAAATGCTGTTCGGGTGTGTACAAATAAACGGGCTAAGAGAATACATAATATTGGTAAAAAAAAGTAAGTAAATAAAAGAATAAAATAAATAAACTAATAAAGTAAATTGCTTTTATTTCCTTATGAAGAATTATTGATATCTCTGAGTGAAGTAATGAAAGAAAATGCAGACTGATCCAAAAAAAAAAAAAGAATAATAGTCTGAGAAAAAGCCATTAGTCACGTAAAGAGTTTTTGTTTATTTACGTTTATAAACATTCATGACTGAAATACTGATAGATGTGACAGGAGAGAGAGAGAGAGAGAGAGAGAGAGAGAGAGAGAGAGAGAGAGAGAGAGAGAGAGAGAGAGAGAGAGAGAGAGAGAGAGATTCAGCCTTTCTCTCACTTCTCTCTCACTCCACGCACGTCACAATTGCGTCACCACTCTCCCTTGACGTCACAGCCTCTCCCTCTCCCTCGTCTCCCTCCATTGCAGAGCTTCCCAACGCTGGAAACTGCCGCGGGTCTTACGTGAGAGAGAGAGAGAGAGAGAGAGAGAGAGAGAGAGAGAGAGAGAGAGAGAGAGAGAGAGAGAGAGAGAGAGAGCGCAACAGCAACAACTAAAACATGAAGATGAAGAATATGAATAAGAATAACAAGAACAAGAACAACAGAAACAACAACGATAATAATAATAATAATAATCATCATAATAATAATAATAATAATGGTAATGGCAGTAATATTTCACAGATAATTAAGAAGACGTGGAGTGAAAACAGTGGACGGCTTAAGGCGCGTAATGTTTTTCTAAATTTGCTGAACGTAATAAATTTCTCGCCTCCTGTCTCTCTCTCTCTCTCTCTCTCTCTCTCTCTCTCTCTCTCTCTCTCTCTCTCTCTCTCTCTCTCTCTCTCTCTCTCTCTCTCTAGACTAGCAGAACAAGAGCAGAGAGAGAGAGAGAGAGAGAGAGAGAGAGAGAGAGAGAGAGAGAGAGAGAGAGAGAGAGAGAGAGAGAGAGAGAGAGAGAGAGAGAGAGAGAGAGAGAGAGAGAGAGAGAGAAGTACATGAATGCAAGAAGGCATGAATTTAAAGACGACAGGAACAAATAAATAAGGTCAAATAAAGGAACTGAATTTCATACTCGTATTCTGAAATTGTTTGTTCTCCTAGTGACTGTTTTCAAAGGTCACAAATAGTCAGTTGGATTCTTGTTGATGTTTTTCTCATTAATGGTACTGAAACCCTGTTAACCCTTTGACTGCCATTGGTACACCTTTCCCTAATTACCAATCACTCTGAGGCATCTTTACTTGTTCTACAGCCACATCCAATCTTTTGAACTGGGAAGAAATTGAGAAATGTTTTTTTTTTTTTTTTCATCGCTAACTTTGTCGTAGACGCTTATAAAGACTTGACGCATTGCTTCTGGTGCTGCTGACTGTTGTGTGTGGCAGTGGAAGGGTTAGTCTGTCGCCACAATTATGAAACGATCCTTGAAAACGTCAGTAACTTCCTCTAATTCCTCGCGATTACGTATCACTACAACAGTGAAAGTGTCCTTGAAACGCTATTTAAAATTCCCTTAGAGATTTTATTCTCTTAAAATTTCATTCCGATCATGAAAGTATTTTTGAAGACTTTAATATCTACAACTGCAGTACCTTCGAAAATCACAATAATTTCAACTACAGTCCTTTAATTGATGAAAGCACCTTTGAAACCTCCAATAATTTGTACTGGAGCTTGTTAAACTACAAATGGAATCATGAAAACCTCAATGAATTCGACTTAAACCTGTTAAATTACCACTGGAATCATGAAAAACCCAATAACTTCCAGTGGAACGTGTTAAAACCACGAGAATCATAAAAAAAAAAAAAATGAAAACTCCCAATAACTTCCATTAGAGCCTTTAAAACTACCCCTGATAAAAAAAAAAAAAAACACTCCAGTACCCTTCAGTACAGTACTGTCTGTCAAAGCATTCCAGATAAGACGTTTGGGGAAATGGTGTTTGTGTGTGTGTGTGTGTGTGTGTGTGTGTGTGTGTGTGTGTAGGTGTGTGTAGGTGTGTGTGTAGGTGTGAAGAAATAAAATCACTATGTTCATTTTGTTCACAGGATTATAACCACTGCGGAGAATAGTGAAGTGTATGAAGTGTTTCTGCAAAGTGTGCCTCATAAAATGACACTTTACGAAGGCCTGTGCAAAATTTAGTTAGTTTGAGTCAGATCCAAAGTTTTCAGTCTCTCCACAAATTAGGAAAGAGATTTATGGGTTGATTGAAAATGCTTATCAATTGCTCTCTCTCTCTCTCTCTCTCTCTCTCTCTCTCTCTCTCTCTCTCTCTCTCTCTCTCTCTCTCTCTCTCTCTCTCTCTCTCTCTCTCTCTCCTAATTAAAGTGACTAGGCCAATTATTTAATTAAAAATGGCGGGAAGGCGAGGAGGAAGAGGAGGAGGAGGTGGTGGAGGTGGAGGAGGAGGAGGAGGAGGAGGAGGAGGAGGAGGAGGAGGAGGAGGAGGAGGAGGAGGAGGAGGAGGAGGAGGAAGAAGAAGAAGAGGAGCTGTATTAGTAATAGCAACAGGAGGAGGAGGAAGAGGAAGATGAGGAGGAAGAAGAATAGTAGATAATAAAGCAAGAAAGGAGGAAAGGAATAAAGATAGAGAAATAGATGAATCAGATTTTCCTCTTATAAGTTTTGTGCTCTTTTTCTCCTTCCTCTTCTCTTTCCTTCATTCCCTTCTCCTCTCTGCTTCCTTCTCCCATTACTTTCCCTTTTTTTCTTCCAACTGCTTTCTTTCCTCCTGTCCTTCCTTTTAACCCTTCTTCTTCATATTCACTTCCTATCAAGATTTCTCCCCCGTTTTAATTTTTATTTCCTCTCTATTTCCTAATCTCTTTCTTTAATTTTTCTCTTCTTTTCCTATGATTTCATTTTTTTTTCTTTCAGCTCTTTATGTGGTAGAATTTCGTCTGTTTCTCAATTCTGTTAATCTCTCTCTCTCTCTCTCTCTCTCTCTCTCTCTCTCTCTCTCTCTCTCTCTCTCTCTCTCTCTCTCTCTCTCTCTCTCTCTCTCTCTTAATTTTCCACCCGAATTATGCTAGTGGTAGGAAATGGACAGAAAGAGAGAGAGAGAGAGAGAGAGAGAGAGAGAGAGAGAGAGAGAGAGAGAGAGAGAGAGAGAGAGCATGTACAATCATTTCCCTTTTCAGTGTGTGTGTGTGTGTGTGTGTGTGTGTGTGTGTGTGTGTGTGTGTGCTCTCTTTCCTGATACCATTAAGCGTGAAAAGGACCACAGCCTACGCACACACACACACACACACACACTCACACACACACACTGAATGAGGGAAACACGAAAAGTCTATTTTATCTCAAAGGAATTTGAGTGAAAACTGAAAGCAAGATACGAGAAGAGAGAGAGAGAGAGAGAGAGAGAGAGAGAGAGAGAGAGAGAGAGAGAGAGAGAGAGAGAGAGAGAGAGAGAGAGAGAGAGAATGAGATAAAGATAGGAGTGAAGAGCAGAAGGAAAGAAAGGAAGGAGGGAAAGGAAGAAATGAAGAGAACGAAAGAAGGAAGGAAGGAAGGGAGGAAAGAAAATGAGAGAGAAGAAAGGAAAGGAAGGAAGAAATGTGTAAAGAACAAGAAATGAAAGGAAAGGAAGGAAAGAAGGAGGGAAGACGAAAAGACAAGAATGAAGTGCAGGAAGAAAAAAAGAAAGAAGGAAGGAAGGGAGGGAAAGAAGAAAAGGAAGCTGAAAAAAAGTTGAAAAAGAAGAAAACCGAAAGAGAGAGAAGGAGAGAGATAAAGAAAGAAAGAAGGTGAAAAGGAAAGGAGGAAGAAAGAAAGGCGAAAGGAAAGGAAAGAAGGAAGAAAAGAAGAAAGGAAGGAAAAGAGGACAAGAGATACAGGAAAAGAGGCGAGGAGGAGGCAAAAATGAGTGGTGGTGTAAAATATCACATCCTCTGGGGCTTCAAAACGAACTCGTATGCTCAGAAAAAGATCACATATTTCCCAGCATCTCTCTCTCTCTCTCTCTCTCTCTCTCTCTCTCTCTCTCTCTCTCTCTCTCTCTCTCTCTCTCTCTCTCTCTCTCTCTCTCTCTCTCTCTCTCTCTCTCTCTCTCTCTCTCTCTCTCTCTCTCTCTCTCTCTCTTTATCTAAATAATTAAACACACATGTTCATTGTGGCCTTTGCTAAAGTTATCTTTGTGGTGTATAACTATTTTAAAGCATTACTGTGTGTGGTATAATAAATATTAATATTTTGCTAAGATGTATAGGCACATGTATGTAACCAGTGATTAAATCAATGTATAAATAATAAGCAAATAAATAGATTAATAAACTAGAAAATGATATGGTTATATATGTACAGTACTTACAATAGAGGTCATGTGCATCTATATGGCAAGTTCACCGGAGGTCAGACACGACCATATTTTTGTGTCTTTCTTATGGAGGGTTGAGAGTCTGAAGGCGTAACCACTTGTGTGTGGACACTTTCATCTGCTGTGTGGACAGATGTCGTACGTCCACCACAGCCGTGAGGGTGTTCCACCACACTACAGTGGCGGAGGAGAAGGCCCGTTGGTGGGTGGTGGAGCGAGGACCCTGGGACCTCCAAGAGGAGATCGTTGCTCAATACCGTTCTCGTATTGCGCTCAGATCTCCTCCAGGTAGCCCTCAGGTCTGCTAGGTGAGGAACATTCTGGATCTGCGCCTTATGAAGCACTGTCAGCGCTGCAACTTTCCGGCGATGATCCAGAGTGTTCCTCAGCACCGGCCCATCCTTCTGTATCTGCTGCTGCTGCTGCTGTTGTCGCTGCCGCCACGGTTGCTGGCGAGGCTGCGTCTGTCTGGCGCCACTGATGAGGCCCTGTGCCCTCCTTTGCACTTTGTCCAGCAAGTTGAGATGACATCGGGCACTGGACATCCACGTGAGCGGCGCGTACTCCATGATGGGCCTGACCTGAGCCTTGTACAGGGTCAGGAGGCCATCGGAGTCAAGGAGGTGCCTCAGACGCCCTCAACAGTGTCACCTTCTTAGACGCTTTTCGGGCCACGTCCTCGAGGTGACGGTCGAAGAGCAGCCGCGAGTCCACCTCCACGCCAAGGATGTTTACGCTGTCCTGCAGAGGGATGCTGTTGTCTCCCATCTTCAGCCTTCCACGCACCTCACGCGCGTCCTCGTGAGAGCGGGACACCACCATGGCCTGAGTCTTTCCGGGGGCAAACTTGACTTGCCACCGGTCGCCCCAGGCCATGATGTCTGAGAGCAGTGCATTGGCTCTCTCTCTCTCTCTCTCTCTCTCTCTCTCTCTCTCTCTCTCTCTCTCTCTCTCTCGTCTCTCTCTCTCTTAATCTTTACCTTATCATTTTCTCTTTCCCCACTCTTCTTTCTTCTTAATATCTCCTTTCTCATTCCTTCCTCTTTCACTCTCCCCTCGCTTGCTCTCTCTAGTTATCATTCCTCTCATTTTCCATTTCTAATTCTCTTCCTCTGCTGAGTGCTGAGCGCATAACAGAGGTGATAGTGTCTGGCATGGAGGCATACATTCCTCACTCTTTTTCTCGTCCTAAACCTTCTAAACCGTGGTTTAACACAGCTTGTTCTCGTGCTATACATGATAGAGAGGTGGCCCACAAAAGGTACTTAAGCCTTCCATCACCAGAATCTCATGCACTTTATATTTCTGCCCGAAACCATGCCAAGTCTGTTCTCCAACTAGCCAAAAACTCCTTCATTAACAGAAAATGTCAAAACCTTTCAAGATCTAACTCCCCTCGTGATTTCTGGCATCTAGCCAAAAATATCTCCAATAACTTTGCTTCTTCTTCTTTCCCTCCTCTACTTCAACCAGATGGCACCACTGCTATCACATCTATTTCTAAAGCTGAACTCTTCGCTCAAACCTTTGCTAAAAACTCTACCTTGTACGATTCTGGGCTTGTTCCTCCTTCTCCTCCACCCTCTGGCTACTTCATGCCACGTATTAAAATTCTTCGCAATGATGTTTTCCATGCCCTCGCTGGCCTAAACCCTCGGAAGGCTTATGGACCTGATGGGGTCCCTCCTATTGTTCTCCGAAACTGTGCCTCCGTGCTTGCACCTTGCCTAGTCAAACTCTTTCAGCTCCGTCTGTCAACATCTACCTTTCCTTCTTGCTGGAAGTTTGCCTATATTCCACCTGTTCCTAAAAGGGGTGACCGTTCTAATCCCTCAAACTACCGTCCTCTTGCTTTAGTTTCCTGCCTATCTAAAGTTTTTTAATCTATCCTCAACAGGAAGATTCTTAAACATCTATCACTTCACAACCTTCGATCTGATCGCCAGTATGGGTTCCGTCAAGGCCGCTCTACTGGTGATCTTCTGGCTTTCCTTACTGAGTCTTGGTCATCCTCTTTTATAGATTTTGGTGAAACTTTTGCTGTTGCCTTGGACATATCAAAAGCTTTTGATAGAGTCTGGCACAAAGCTTTCATTTCCAAACTACCCTCCTACGGTTTCTATCCTTCTCTCTGTAACTTCACCTCAAGTTTCCTTTCTGACCGTTCTATTACTGCTGTGGTAGACGGTCACTGTTCTTCTCCTAAATCTATTAACAGTGGTGTTCCTCAGGGTTCTGCCCTGTCACCCACTCTCTTCTTATTATTCATTAATGATCTTCTAAACCAAACTTCTTGTTCTATCCACTCCTACAGTGATGATACCACCCTGCACTTTTCCACGTCTTTTCATAGACGTCCAACCCTTCAGGAGGTAAACATATCACGCAGGGAAGCCACAGAACGCTTGACTTCTGATCTTTCTAAAATTTCTGATTGGGGCAGAGCAAACTTGGTATTGTTCAATGCCTCAAAAACTCAATTCCTCCATCTATCAACTCGACACAACCTTCCAGACAACTATCCCCTCTTCTTCAATGACACTCAACTGTCCCTCGCTTCTACACTGAACATCCTCGGTCTGTCCTTTACTTATAATCTGAACTGTAAACTTCACATCTCATTTCTAGGTAAAACAGCTTCTATGAAGTTAGGTGTTCTGAGACTTCTCCGCCAATTTTTTTCACACCCCCAGCTGCTAACTCTGTACAAGGGCCTTATCCGTCCATGTATGGAGTATGCTTCACATGTCTGGGGGGTTCCACTCATACTGCTTTTTTAGACAGGGTGGAATCAAAAGCTTTTCGTCTCATCAACTCCTTTCCTCTAACTGACTGTCTTCAGCCTCTCTCTCACCGCCGCAGTGTTGCATATCTAGCTGTCTTCTATCGCTTTTTTTCATGCTAACTGCTCTTCTGATCTTGCTATCTGGATGCCTCCCCTCCTTCCGCGGCCTCGCTGCACAAGACTTTCTTCTTTCTCTCACCCCTATTCTGTCTACCTCTCTAACGCAAGAGTTAACCAGTATTCTCAATAATTCATCCCTTTCTCTGGTAAACTCTGGAACTCCCTGCCTGCTTCTGTATTTCCACCTTCCTATGACTTGAATTCCTTCAAGAGGGAGGTTTCAAGACACTTATTCATCAATTTTTGACCACTGCTTTGACCCTTTTATGGGACTGCCATTTCAGTGGGCATATTTTTTTTATTGGATTTTTGTTGCCCTTGGCCAGTGCCCTTCCTACTTAAAAAAAAAAAAAAAATGTATAGGCGACATCATTAATATAGCAATGTTAATACTTGTGAAATGATTATAATTTATCATTGAAAGCCAAAGTGTACTCACTACACAGCAAACCATTCAGGCAAATCTTAACGAGTGTTTGCTGTCAGTGAGGCGAGAGTGAAGTGTCGCCTTTTACGCCTCAGCGAGCCACACTCTGGCCTCCTGCCGGGTAGTGTGTGTCGCCTCATAGGAAAGCATACTCGCCTCACACATGACACCTCTGCCACCAGATCATGTGTTCGTTTATCTGTCTGTCTGTCTCTAATATCAGTTGACATGCACGTGGATGCAATTTAATTACTGATTTATTTTTATATCTTTACTTCGGTCCACCGCCCGGCCATCACAAGTCTCCGGAGGATGGTCGCCACCCTTCATGTACAGCGCTGGTGGAATACATGCCTTGTCCTTGCCTGCTAGTTTGTCAGTGTTCTCGCAAGAAAATATATCACACAATGTATATACCAAAGTATATATCATTTTATCTAAATTATCATTTTATCTAAATGAGACGTTGATCAAACATTTAATGGCAATGATGCAGACGTTGTAATGAAGATGAACACAAACACCACGTGACTGCGTGACGCGAGTGGCACAACAAACAATAACAACACACAGCTCGCTCAGTGGGCGTGGTCTTAAGAGTATGATCACTCGGGAACGAAGACACCAAAACGCCTGTAACATAATTCCTTTTTACTTATAGAACTACTAAGATACTCTCATGTATAACACAACTCTTTATTTTTCCACCATCATGGCGACTCCTACACCAGCCTCAGAGTCCCCATCTGGGGAGGGGACCATAAATGTCCCCAGGTCGGACTGCCTTTCTGTCGACGACCCGAAGTGTCTTGACACCCCCCCCTCAACTTTTTCTTCATTAACTTGTGCAACATTCGCGGTCTAAGATCTAATTTTCAATCTGTAGAACACCACCTCTCCTCTTGTAAACTTCATTTTCTTTTCCTCACTGAAACTCAGGTGTCTGAGGCAACTGACAGTAGCCTCTTTTCTGTTCCCTCCTACTTTCTCTATCCTCATTTTCGATCCAAAGCTGGATGATGCGTTTATGTGCGCAATGACTTAACCTGCTCTCGTGCCCACGCTCTTGAATCTTCAGAGTTTTCCACCATCTGGCTACGACTACAGAGTCACTCTCAAACTAAATTCATCTGTGCTGTATACCTCTCACCTAACTCTTCTGTTCATAAGAAATTCTTTGACTACTTAACTTCCAAAGTGGAGCACATTCTGACTCTCTTCCCTTTTTTACAGATCTCCGTCCTTGGAGACTTCAATGTTCACCACCAGCTTTGGCTTTCCTCCCTCTTCACTGACCATCCTAGTGAACTAGCCTTCAACTTCGCTATCCTCCACGACCTAGAGCAATTGGTCTTAGAGATACGCTCAACATTCCTGACCTTTTCCTGACCTCTAATCCTTCTGCTTATGCTGTCACCCTTTCTTTTCCGTTGGGCTCCTCCCATCACAATCTCGTATCTGTATCTTGTCCTATCGCTCCAATCCCTCCTCAGGATCCCCCTAAGCGAAGGTGCCTCTGGCGTTTTGCCTCTGCTAGTTGGGGGGACCTGAGGAGGT
>NC_087183.1:147500-155000 GCF_035594125.1 Scylla paramamosain
TTCACTTCGTGCTTTGCGTTGTTCAACCTTCATTTTCTCCTGGGAGCTGTCCTCTCTCACCCCTTCCTTTGCCTTGCCTTCTTTAGAGTGGTGTCTTGTGTTTTACCATGAAACTGCTTTCGTGCTTTTTTTTTCGATCATATTTCATCGTATCTTTAGTATTTTTGTTTCCCCGTAGTTTTGCCGCGTGGCGCCGTTTTATCCTGTTGTTGTGGCGTTTAGAATGAAGCAATTAATATCACTTCTTGTCTAACGCCCCCTGCTGCCCATCAGTAAGAGGAATGGCAGGTGTGAGACTTCCTGCACCGTCCACACTGTCACGAGTTTCACAGAGTTTCACAGAGTTGATCTGTAGCGCCTTGTCATGTCATAAGGACTGTTTTCAAAAGACAAAGAGATTACTTTTCTATCTGAAGAGTATTTTTTCGAATAATGAAACAAAATATTTGTTGAACCTCCCCTAAAAACTTGAAAACCCTCACAACTTGTACTAGAGGCTGCTACAGGCGGTCGAGGAGACACACCGAGACGCTTGCAAATATCCATATCCCAGTGAAGCCGCGTGGTGTGTTCCTCTGTGTCTGCGACAGTTATGCACTTGTTGTCTCCTTGCATTAGTGAAAGGAATGTTCTCATACGCAAGTGCACCTCTCGTGTGTGTGTGTGTGTGTGTGTGTGTGTGTGAGTGTGTGACCGCTAGACTTCGTGTACAGGGAAACCACTTCTCCACTCATCATCTCTCAATGTATCGTGGTCACTTTACACTCATTCTTCTATTCTCTGCTTGTGTACTTTGTTTTATTCAATCCTTGTGTTTTGGTGTATTTTCTCTTCTCTTGTCAGTGTTTACTTAGGTTTAACAGGAAGGTGTGTGTGTGTGTGTGTGTGTGTGTGTGTGCTGGGTTTGACTTTACGAATTTACGAAACTGTTTAAGGCTCATAAATCTCATAATAAAAGTGTCTGTGATTAATATTCACCTCAGTCAAGCTCCCTACATTCATCTATTTAAAGACCCCTTGATAAAACTGCTCTATAACTTCATGAAAATACGCGATTATGTGCTGAAAGATGATTGAGTAAATGGAGACAAAGCTAGTATAGTTACCCCGAGTAAAGCTGCGAATCGTTTTCTGTGGTGAGCGGTCGGGGACGAAAGATAGTGAAAACGGGCGTTTCTCTCCTCTAGACGGACGAGCAGTCACCGGCAACTCAGTTATTCCATGTGTACAGGGAAGTTTTGGGCCTCACTAACTACATGAAAAGAACAAGAATATTCAAGTATCTATGTTCTCTCTCTCTCTCTCTCTCTCTCTCTCTCTCTCTCTCTCTCTCTCTCTCTCTCTCTCTCTCTCTCTCTCTCTCTCTCTCTCTCTCTCTCTCTCCACTATCCCATCATCTTTCTCTCTTTTTCATTTTTTTTTTTTTTTTTGTCCGTTTTCTTTATACGAGCAGTCATTGGGTGTTGTTTTTCACACTGGTGTCATGCTGCTTAATTTTGCGGTTATTGTCACACCTTATTAACATAGTCATCGCTCGTGTCACCTCCATTTTCCTTATTCCTTCTATCTCATTATCACGCTCTTGTTTCATTCTTTTCCTTCTTTCCTTTCCATCTCTCTCCTTTTTTCCTCCTTGTCACTCTCGGTCTCAGCTTTCTCCCATCTGTCACTCTCTCTCTCTCTCTCTCTCTCTCTCTCTCTCTCTCTCTCTCTCTCTCTCTCTCTCTCTCTCTCTCTCTCTCATCTACCTTACAATTCTCACCTCTTTCCCTTCACTGTTGCCTCTCCTCCCATTCTTCTCTCCTTGGCCCTCTTCCTGCACCTCTCAGTTCTCTTTCGCCTCCATATTCGTGGTGGGCAGCCCGGCGCTAACAGCCACAGACAGGCTACCATACATGTCCCTTCTCTAGCATCATGAGTTGTGGCGGCGGCTCCAGCAGTCTTCCCAAGCACTCCTCACGCTGGCGGGAACTACTGGCCGGAATGGTGAGGGCCCCGCAGCGCCACAGGTGTATTAAGACTCGGGAGTGCGAGCTTTCTTGTACCCTGATGTGTTGGGTTGCAGCGTTTGTAGGTACACGTTCCTCTGTTTTGTTTTATGAGGTATCATGACTGTTGTTACTGTTACTGTGACTGAAGCCAAGCAAGGGACGAGAGTTAGGAAGCTTGGAGAGGCTGGAGTGTCAAGAACTGTGGTGTTTTCACTTGGGTTTTCTTTTCTTTCCATCTGGTTGTGACAGCCTCCGTTGGGGACTTGCGCCTTCTCCCCACATGAGTGGCACCAAGTAAGGGACAAGGAAAAGAAGGGAAAAAGATAAGTAATGGGAAGAAGAAAATATTTATATGGTAAATGCTACTACGTCCAATGATTTTTCTTTTAAATTATTGCAAACTTTTATTACTTGGCAGTGAACGCTAAAATATCAAAATTTGTGTAGTAACAGTTTAAGTTTAATAGCAATATACAAGGAAATATAGTTAACATGCACCAACGGTAGGCTGACGTTACCTGTGTGTCAAAGGTGAAGAAATCTCTGGATCTGAGATAACCTGACAGCGAGTGAAGGGTGAGGGACCATTAATCTGGCAGTGTACAGGGACGCCGCCTCAGCGACGCCTCAGAGCCAACACGCAATGGAAGAGCAACATTTCCTGCAATGAAGCGTTTGTGTTCTTGCATCTTTTTCACACAAACACTTGTACCAGTGATACTATCGCCGCTCCAGTCATCACACCATCACAGCCACAACAGTTACAAGTTCACCTGTCCATATGCACCACATTTATTGCCACAACTAATGCCATGTTCACGACCACACACACTGCCACTGCTAAAACCACCTTCAGCACCACCTCTACCACCACCACCACCACCAACAAGCACATTTGATGCCGGATTTCAAAGCAGACATACCTACACATAAAGGTGATTTCAAATGCTACAAGACAACTACCACGCTACTGTCGAAGAATCTGTTTTTCGTGATGGCGTCGGTCAGAGATGGTAGTGGGCATCCTGAGTCAGACAGAATTTGGTTGGCATTTCTACTTTTATGTTTGTTTCCAGGACAGGACATTACCTGCGCCCCTCGCGTGTGACTGACGGTCCCCCCACTAGTCAAATACAAGGCCACAGAAAAACAAACGGTCAGGTGTCCTGTTGTGTGAAGGTATTTACTAGTCAGCTGCATCCAAAAATGTGGCAATACTGAGTCTTCCCTTTGTCTGAAAACTTTCTTACTTTTCCGCATTCAAAGTTCATCCATTCCTTCACTGAAAAGGATTCCCCCCTCCCCGCTCTCTCTCTCTCTCTCTCTCTCTCTCTCTCTCTCTCTCTCTCTCTCTCTCTCTCTCTCTCTCTCTCTCTCCCCTCTCACTTTCAGTGTCCCTGTGTGTTTGTGTCTTTAATAGCGTCGAGGGCATGCGTTGTCGCTGCTCTCTCTCCTCACTCTGGCCAAAACTAGACCAAACCTCACAAAACTGGCATAAAGGATAAAGTGAAAATAAAATGACAATAAACAAGACATAAACACAAGGCAAACAACAGCAAGTAACGAAATGACAACACGGCGGTTTGATCTTGATCTTGATGCTACAGGTGGTTCGGGAATACTCCAGAACCAGGCCTTTATAACTTTAGCTCCTGTAGGAAAACGGAAAATAATGGCAGACAGAAAAACAGGCATCATGTTTCACACCACTAATTCCTACAACATCTAGCGCGACACGTTTTGTCTTTCACAGCCTCAATCATCCTGTCATTCGTCTCCTCACACCGTCCCAGCAGCAACGCCATCCACTCCCTTCCTGTCTTCTCCACTCTGACGTTCCCCAGTTCCCTCAGCACCACTTGCGTCATCTCATCGCTGTGTCTGGCATACTTCACACACTCCAGCACTACATGCCCCACCGCCTCATCCTCTCCCATGTCACACATCTGGCACACTTTGCTTCAACACTCACACCATCTGTAAAATTATTTGGGAAACACTATCCATTTATTTTTATTCATTTTGTTTAAAGAATGTCAATGTTTGACTCAAGTTTAGGTACACAGCAGCAGCAGAGGTAATGTGAATAGGCAATATATATATATATATATATATATATATATATATATATATATATATATATATATATATATATATATATATATATATATATATATATATATATATATATATATATATATATATATATATATATATATATATTGTGGTGTAGTACTGAACTTAGTGAGGAATGGTGACATGGGCTTCCATGTTTTATATATGCAAATGCATGTTTTGACTATATTTAAACATAAGTGCATATTTATCACTTTTTTTCCTTAACACTTCATATTTTTTTAGTTTTTGTGTGTTTATGATGAATATTGTATATGTAATATTGTCTTAATCATAATTTCTTGTAAATCTCATAATGAACAATTTAAAACAGATTGTGAGCAGGATTATGGCGCACACTTCGTAAGTGGCAGTCCTACACTCAGTTAATACGGTGTAATGAGGTGTATTGGTGCTTTATACACCAAAAACTTGTCTGGCTGTTTTCTTTCCATGTTGCACAAGTAGCACAGTCCCACTCTGAGCTGATGTAAGGCATGTACCGGTGGGTTTCTGTCTTGTTAAGTAAAGGATTATGTTAGTGCGTAGTGTTTGCCTCTTTAGTGCTTCACAAAAAAGTGCCACTCAGCCACAACTCTTATGTAAGTCTTTGTAGTACACCACTGCACAAAACTTATGTCATTTCCCTGTAGATCTTGTTTGTATTTTTATTCCAGTATGCTCAAGCCCACGGGTGATTTCTTTCATTGATATGCAGGCCTCACGTACACTTCATTCTTTGTCAGTGTCGTACTGTATTCGCGGTGATCAGTGAACTGCTGGCTGATGCAGATCTAGTCTTCTCTTGGGGACTTATTGTCTGCATGTTGACAGGCTGGATCAGCAGAGGAGCCGACACCGCACAGCTCGGCGCTCTTCCCCTGTGCCTGAGCAACACTGCGCTGACACGTCTGTCCGATGCAGGGAGGAGACAGCAAGCGAGAGGCGAGGCTTGGCGGAGTTTTGACATGTTAGGCGGTTAGTGTTCTTAACTAGAGTAAATACACTTGAGAAAAGTAATATATGTGGGGAAAAGGTTTTCAGTTCAGGTTTCCCATGAGATGAAAGTAAAAGGCATGTAGAAAGGTTTGTGTTAGCAATTGTAGATGCAGTTATGGTAGAAAGTTTGTGGGAAAGGGAAATTGTTACATGTTAAGTGTCTTGTTGGGGCAATGGAAGTAAGTGGAAGGAAGGAGAGGCTTTGCTAAGTTTAGCCTTGTCTGAGTATTACTGTACTTGATTAGGTTAAAGAGTTGTGAAATTTTTTTTTTCTACACATATTTCAATAGTTCTGGAAATAATATCTTCACATATAGCATACGAGTATAACATGGATGGTGTATTTCACTTGTTAATTTTGAGGGTAATTTCTATAGTGTGCGTCCTTTACTTTTCGTTTTCTCTCACGGTTAAGGCTTCCTGTCGTTCTCTCTCATGGCAGACTATGGTATCTCGCCTCGGGTCGGTTCACCTATCAAACTTTACACATTTTCATTCTTATCTCAGTTATATTTGTGTACTTTGTAATTCCTAAACTGGTGTATACCTTTAAAGGACACTACTACTACTGTGTCATGTGTATAATCACGTTGAAGAAAATAGCCTATCATGTTTACGAATTCAGTTTTTTTTTTTCCTCTCAAAGTCCACCAGACTGATACACTTAAATGTGAAAGGAGTGGTTGTAACCTTTTAGAGGGCTTGGATACCATCTACCATAGTTCCACAACAGAAGGGCACCAAGCAATCCTTTGCGTGAGGCCCCAGGATGCCAGAAAGGGCCTGGTTAATCGCGGAAAGAATACTGGATGACTTGTGATGTCAGAGTAAAAAATCAATAAGGGAGAGGAAAGGAAAGCTTCGAGTGAGGTTAGTCAGTCAATGCAGTAAAAATATAAGAAAGGAACAGCTGATAAGCAATAGGTCTTCTGATCCTGCCAGTGGAGGGAAGTGGAGAGGGAGAGAGAAGATCCTTGCAGATTCCACATACTCAGTAAAGAAATTTGACGGAATGAAGTGAGTGTAGTAGACTAACACGAGAGTAGGAGAGGCCAGCCAGAGATGAGAGAAAAGAAGTGGAGAGGAAGACAAGGAGAGGAATTGTTTGCACACTTGTAGAGTTTTCAACGGTGAAGAGATTGCAATGGGTAACTAATGGTAAGACGAGAGACACCGCGAAGGATGAAGGAACTGCACGAGTGAAGAGAAGTGACGAAGAGAGAAACTCCTTAGAGATTTCTGATACACACTGCAGACTTCCAGAAGATGAAGATGCTGTGATGGATAACTGAAGGGGGACATGAAAGGATGGACGAGTGAAAGGCAGTGAAAGAGAGACATTGCTTAGAGATTTCTGATACACACTGCAGACTTCCAGAAGATGAAGATGCTGTGATGGATAACTGAAGGGGCACATGAAAGGATGGACGAGTGAAAGGCAGTGAAAGAGAGACATTGCTTAGAGATCTCATCATTTTTATAGGGAACTTGAATGCATTGAGAGAGCAAGGGACGCTGGCGGGAATGAAGGACACAGATGAACGAGATGTGAAGACGATAAGAATTGCTTGTATATTAAGAAGACTTGTTATTGTGTAGTAAGCAGCTACAATGGCGATGGATGTGTGGAAAGAAGCAAAGAGGAGATACATGCCTTAGATCTCAGAGTAAGAGAGTTCCTAAGGAATGAAGTGACTGAGAGACTCCACCCAGTAAGACAGGAGTGGCGACGGGCAAGAATGAATGCTGTGGCTCAGTGACATTTAGTGATTACTTGCAGGCTAATGAGATGTATTAGGGAAAGCTGACAAGGTGAAGTGACTCCATTAGTGCCTTTGCCAAGACACAAGTAACTACCTAGAACAGAAGAGATGGCTCACCTGAAAGAAGTGAAGGAGAAAAAATTACTGCAGGTATTGCAGATCACACACACACACACACACACACACACACACACACACACACACACACACACACACACACAAATGCTCCATTTCACTATATTGTGGTGGGCAAGTTTAGCGTCAAGTGTTTATCCTTGGCCAGGAGGCGAGAAGGCGAGGTGGTGAGGGGGAGCCGTGTTCCCGCTGAGTGTCACCTCTGTTTATTTATCTCACAGACGCCACCTGTCCCCCGCTGCCGCCACACTCCACATTACAGTGGAAGGTCCCGGCACAAGCTGTCTGAGGCTCCTGCGAGAACCTGCAAGGCGAGGAGGCGTCACCACGGGAGTGCTTGGCAATAATGCAGCCATGCTATTATAGAAACCTGCTGCTCACACCTCTCTCTCTCTCTCTCTCTCTCTCTCTCTCTCTCTCTCTCTCTCTCTCTCTCTCTCTCTCTACCCCTTCTTGTGGTTTGCAAATACTCAGGTTGTGCCTACACATGCAAGCTA
>NC_087183.1:160000-165000 GCF_035594125.1 Scylla paramamosain
GTGAGATGAAGTGTGTATTATTTGGTGCTCCAGTGTAAGGCGTGTTGAAGTGTATTCTTACTCTTACTCTCGTGTTGTGTGTGTTTTTGATTGATGGAATAATGAATGGGTTTATTTGTATTGATGTGTGTGTGTGTGTGTGTGTGTGTGTGTGTGTGTGTGTGTGTAAATGTTTAGAGGTCATAGGAAGTAATTTTCATCATTATTTTTGTCGTGTTCATAATTTTTTTTTAGCATGTTTTTTTTTAACATAATTTTTGGCATACTCCTTATCATTATTGCCATCATCATCATCCCCATCAGTACTGGCAACTACTTCGTACTATTCCATCCTCACTTCTCGGTCTTTGCAAACCCTTGACATGAAGCAGCTGATTCGTTCATATATTGATTTTTGTTCGATTAATGATCATGAAATTCCCTGCCGTTTTTTCACCACGTCTTTGGAATATTTTCACACAGGAAGAAAGTGAAGTTTGCCACACTGTTTGACTCATTCCTGAGGTGTAGGATTAATAGATAAATCTGAAAAATAATTAACATTGTTCATGATATAGAAAATCAATGTCTTTCATCCCCTTCAAAGTCACGTAGAAATGAAAGCATCTGTTATTCGAAATATCAAAGGAACCTGAAATTGAAATCAACTTTGATTTAGAATGAAAAAAAAAAAGTGATATAAAGAAAAAAAAAACTTTCTCTTCCCATGTTGTAACTCAAGAATGAATGAAAATATCCATTAATACTCTTATTGAAATGGTATAGGATATGAGTTTCCCCTTTTTCCTTCTGTTTTTTTTTTTTCCCTCTCTTCCAGCACTTCCATGGTGCCGGAATAAAAGTACCTTATTTGGCTTAGCACAAAAATAGCGTCTAAAAAGTTATAGGTATTAAAGAAGAAAATTTGTCTAGCAGTGAAAGGGTTAAAATGTTTTTTTTTTTTCATGTCCACAATCTGTCATGTTTCTGTATCTTATTTTATTTATTTATTTATTTTTTCTTCTTTTGTCTTGCTCTGTCTTGAGGTGCGATTTCACCTGTGTCCTGATCTTCTCTTGCACATTTTGTCATTGGATGCGCGGCGGAGACTTTCACAATTCGAATGACATCAATTGACTTTTTTATTATTATTATTATTATTGTGTTACGAATGTTGTTAGGTTTTGCTTTGTGTTGGTATTTTTTTTATTTTATTTTCTTGCTATCATTATTGTTTTCCTTTATTTGTCGTAATTTGTGTCTGTATTTCCTTTAATTTTCTTTTATTTCGATTACCTTACTCGTGGTCGTGATTTTTTTTCTTTCCTTTTATTTATTTTCCCTTCCAATGTTGTTTCCATTTGTATACATATCTATTCTGTTTTTCCTTGAATTTCTTTCCTCCAGATATGAATTTTTATCGTTTTTTTTCCTCTCTCTTTTTTTTTTTTTTTTTTTGTCCTTTTAATGATGTTGTCAGTGATATACACATTTATCTCCTTTATTTTCCACAATCTATTTTGTCTTTTTTTTTTCTAAAGTTGATATTTTCTCCTGCAGTTTATTTATTTATTTATTTATTTACTTATTTATTTATTTATTTATTTATTTATTTGGGGGAGGTTCATGATAATATTTTCAGTTGCAATTTTTCATTTCCCTGTTCGCCTCGATGGGCTTCTATATATTTTTGAAAATTTACTTTCCCATTTTTGGCTCGGAGTCCATCTTGCCTCGTCCAGGAAGCTTTAAGTACATTTATACCATGAATAAGATTTCCTGACTCTCCTTCCTTCCTTCCTCCATTCCTTCATTATCCTTCCTCCAACTCTCTCTCTCTCTCTCTCTCTCTCTCTCTCTCTCTCTCTCTCTCTCTCTCTCTCTCTCTCTCTCTCTCTGATCGAGGGAGAGATAAATACAGGGCATAACGTGAGTTTCTGCAAATACTGAAAGAAGTGAAAGAACGCGTAATTCTAAGTAGATAATGTTGTATACACATATGCATTGTAAGGCTTTGTTTACCCGTCAGTGGAGTTGAAAATGTACGGGACTCGCGGGTGTGCTCTGTGACATGACGGACACACGGTTGCATTGTCGCAGCCTCGGAGGTGCCACTTGCTCAAATTACGAGTGGTTTAATCTAATTTTTTGCAGGCTGTGGAATATTATAGTATCTTACAACAAGACAAACGACATTAAAAAACTTGTAATTTATCGATAAGCATTACACAACAACATTATTGCGGTCATTAAAAATACTTCTGTAAAATGCGACTCCGTACTATACGCAGACTCTCTCTCTCTCTCTCTCTCTCTCTCTCTCTCTCTCTCTCTCTCTCTCTCTCTCTCTCTCTCTCTCTCTCTGTTAGTAAAAATAACCTCTGCAGTGAAGTAATCAAGATAAGTAATAATAATAAATAATAAATAATAAATTCAGCAAGCTCAGCTGACCAGCAGGGAAGCAGGAGCCAATGTTTATCCTCAATTTCCAGATGGATTTCTCTTACGATATTCATGAACACAGGAATAGGCCAATGCTCACCAGTGAAATACATCTCGATTTCTGGAAAGCCACCGACAAGGACCCTCATGCGAGACTCCTAGACAAACTACACTCAGCGTAAATACATCATTCATATGCCAGGATCAGGAAGTGGCTGGGAAAAGACGATGGTCTGTACTGAATGGCTGAATCTCGCTGTAATTATGTCATTTGTCGTGAACCTGAGGATTAACCCGTAGTGGTAAACGTCTGAGGTGTTCATCGGACTGTTTCACAGACTACATAGCTGATAAGTTCTCTTTTTTTTCACATCCATGTTATTTATTTGTTTTTTATTTATTTTCTGTATAAAGACTCAGAATCGTCGCTAAACGTTTAGAAGAAGGAAAACACCTTCATAAATCTTTATACCTTCTGCTATAGCCTGTTAAAAATAGTAAACAAAAGATGCTGAAACGTTAAAGAACCCACTCACTCAATGTATATAGAAATTAAGAATTACAACTGATAGATTACTGCTTTACTGACTTAGTGGAAGGAGAGAGGAGCACCAGGCAGTGTGGTCAGTCGTGAAACACGTTTCTAAGTTTTCTCATTGATCCGGAAATTGAGAAATAACACTCGACCTTGATATGATAAACTATCACACATAAAAAAAAAAAAAGATAAAAAAAAGTACATCCAGCACAGCAGCACGCACTCTGATCCCTGACAATGGCGGGCAGAGTAAAAAGGAGACTGGCCTCGTCGTTACCAGCGACGCGAAATGGCCACATGATTGCGCATCTCGTAACCACAAAGGTGACGCGATGCTTGGGTTCACATGGAGGAAATGTGAATCCAGTACACTGCCAATCATTTTATCGCTACACAACCTGCAAGAGAGACTCCCCTCAACGCTCGGTGCTCCTGTGATGTCCAGTACTACGGAAAAGATTTGTGATATCTGGAGAGAACACAGTTCCGTGCCACAAAACTAATCCCAACAACCAAACTCCATTAAAAGAACCAGGACTGCTCGCCGTGTATTCCCGAGAGGCTGCAGGACTGACTGTTTTGTGACGCCGCGCTTTTTGGCAAGTCTGGGCTCGGCGAAGCGGCGATCACTCGAACATCTTCGAAATTTGGACTGTAATAATGACGAGAAACCAATACTTCGTGAGTAAAGCAGAGACGTGGCTGTGTCTTGTATCCCTTCATAATAACACTAAGGCACAACTGAAGCTGTATTACGTATCTTTGTGCAGTAAAAGTGACAATGTCTGGAACCAATGTATGGGCCACAAATACACTTGTTCTTGCCACAGGAAATTGTCATAAGTTATTTCCTTCAGATATTGTCTCTCTCTCTCTCTCTCTCTCTCTCTCTCTCTCTCTCTCTCTCTCTCTCTCTCTCTCTCTCTCTCTCTCTCTCTCCTTGCCTCTCTTTGTCCTCTTTGTATATTTTCGTAATCATATTAAAAGTTGTTACATTCTTAGCGGGTCTGAGATGCAAGTCTATGCTGCAGACATTAAATCAGTCTCATATCCTGCAAATGCACTCTTAACAACCTTTGCTTCTTGGCCGATACATGACCTTGTGTTAGGGAAGATTTCTACTTGTATATTTTCGCAATCATGCTGGAAATCATTACATTGTTACCGAGTCTGAGATGCAAGTCTGTGCTGCGAACATTAAATCAATTTTCTATCTTGTCACTGTCACTTTTACATCAGTTGTTATCCACATTCGCCTCTTGACTAACACATCACTTCCTGCTGGTGAAGATTTGTACTTACATTTTAACTTTAAGCCAGTCTTCAACTTTGTCACTCACAGTCGTAAAGTCATTCCTGTCCATATTTTCTTTTTGACGAATACATAACCTCGTGTTGGGGAAGAATTTTACTTGTAAATTTTCAGTCATGTGAAAACTCGTTACAATTTTACTGAGTGTAAGCTACAAGTCTGTGGTGCTGGCTGGAGAATGTCGCTTCATTCAGCTAGCCCTTCATTCTCGTCCCCTTCAATCCGGCAAGGCAGACCAGGGCTAGTTGGCACACTTTGTACATTCTCAGTGATGGAACAAAACTACAAAGAATTTTTGTTTGTTTATGCTTTTATTGAAAGATAGAAACATTAATCTTACTTTCCATGAAATAAAAAAAAAATTCTTTCTAAACCAAAGTTCTGCATTACTTAGAAAAAAAAATAATAATATGTGCGCCAGCACTTATTATTATTTTTTATTATTATATTTTTTTATTATATTTTTTTTATTAGATTTTTGTTGCCCTTGGCCAGTGTCCTTCCTACATAAAAAAAAAAAAAAATCTGTACATCTTACCGTGTTGTTTTATATTTGACAGTGCCGCCGAAGTCCCGAGCGGCTTCGAGACAAGGAAGAGAAGCTCCGCGACTCACTTTAGCCAGTCAGTCAGTGGTCAGTAGCGTCAGCTTTGTTGTGGTGTACGCGTGAGTCTTGTGTTTTCTTGAACACTTATTTGGGCTTTAGGTGAACCAAAATTCTCCCAAAGC